>NC_091291.1:150763402-150774214 GCF_032444005.1 Ranitomeya imitator
CTGTTCTCTACTCTAACCCTAACCATTGGAGTTGCAGCCTAAACCTAATCCCAGGAGTTTGCGTTTTCCCCCTTTCCCAAGTAACTTGCCGAACCAACCCTGGTCTCCAAGTGTCTTAATGCGATCGAACGTGCTATCCCTCCCCTGTTTTCTACTCTAACCCTAACCATTGGAGTTGCAGCCTAAACCTAATCCCAGGAGTTTGCGTTTTCCCCCTTTCCCAAGTAACTTGCCGAACCAACCCTGGTCTCCAAGTGTCTTAATGACCCCTGGGGTTAGGGTTAGAGAAGTGTCTTAAAAACGCCACCCCAGGGTTAGGGTTAGGGTTAGGGTTAGGGTTAGGGTTAGGGTTAGGGTTCGACAACTGTCTTAATGCGTTTTCCCGGTTCCCCAAGTGTCTTAATGCGTTTTCCTGGTTCCCCAAGTGTCTTAATGCGTTTTCCTGGTTCCCCAAGTGTCTTAATGCGTTTTCCCGGTTCCCCAAGTGTCTTAATGCGTTTTCCCGGTTCCCCAAGTGTCTTAATGCGTTTTCCCGGTTCCCCAAGTGTCTTAATGCGTTTTCCCGGTTCCCCAAGTGTCTTAATGCGATCGAACGTGCTATCCCTCCCCTGTTCTCTACTCTAACCCTAACCATTGGAGTTGCAGCCTAAACCTAATCCCAGGAGTTTGCGTTTTCCCCCTTTCCCAAGTAACTTGCCGAACCAACCCTGGTCTCCAAGTGTCTTAATGCGATCGAACGTGCTATCCCTCCCCTGTTCTCTACTCTAACCCTAACCATTGGAGTTGCAGCCTAAACCTAATCCCAGGAGTTTGCGTTTTCCCCCTTTCCCAAGTAACTTGCCGAACCAACCCTGGTCTCCAAGTGTCTTAATGACCCCTGGGGTTAGGGTTAGAGAAGTGTCTTAAAAACGCCACCCCCGGGTTAGGGTTAGGGTTAGGGTTAGGGTTAGGGTTAGGGTTAGGGTTAGGGTTAGGGTTAGGGTTAGGGTTCGACAACTGTCTTAATGCGTTTTCCCAGTTCCCCAAGTGTCTTAATGCGTTTTCCTGGTTCCCCAAGTGTCTTAATGCGTTTTCCCGGTTCCCCAAGTGTCTTAATGCGTTTTCCCGGTTCCCCAAGTGTCTTAATGCGTTTTCCCGGTTCCCCAAGTGTCTTAATGCGTTTTCCCGGTTCCCCAAGTGTCTTAATGCGATCGAACGTGCTATCCCTCCCCTGTTCTCTACTCTAACCCTAACCATTGGAGTTGCAGCCTAAACCTAATCCCAGGAGTTTGCGTTTTCCCCCTTTCCCAAGTAACTTGCCGAACCAACCCTGGTCTCCAAGTGTCTTAATGCGATCGAACGTGCTATCCCTCCCCTGTTCTCTACTCTAACCCTAACCATTGGAGTTGCAGCCTAAACCTAATCCCAGGAGTTTGCGTTTTCCCCCTTTCCCAAGTAACTTGCCGAACCAACCCTGGTCTCCAAGTGTCTTAATGACCCCTGGGGTTAGGGTTAGAGAAGTGTCTTAAAAACGCCACCCCCGGGTTAGGGTTAGGGTTAGGGTTAGGGTTAGGGTTAGGGTTAGGGTTAGGGTTAGGGTTAGGGTTAGGGTTAGGGTTAGGGTTAGGGTTAGGGTTCGACAACTGTCTTAATGCGTTTTCCCAGTTCCCCAAGTGTCTTAATGCGTTTTCCTGGTTCCCCAAGTGTCTTAATGCGTTTTCCCGGTTCCCCAAGTGTCTTAATGCGTTTTCCCGGTTCCCCAAGTGTCTTAATGCGTTTTCCCGGTTCCCCAAGTGTCTTAATGCGTTTTCCCGGTTCCCCAAGTGTCTTAATGCGATCGAACGTGCTATCCCTCCCCTGTTCTCTACTCTAACCCTAACCATTGGAGTTGCAGCCTAAACCTAATCCCAGGAGTTTGCGTTTTCCCCCTTTCCCAAGTAACTTGCCGAACCAACCCTGGTCTCCAAGTGTCTTAATGCGATCGAACGTGCTATCCCTCCCCTGTTCTCTACTCTAACCCTAACCATTGGAGTTGCAGCCTAAACCTAATCCCAGGAGTTTGCGTTTTCCCCCTTTCCCAAGTAACTTGCCGAACCAACCCTGGTCTCCAAGTGTCTTAATGACCCCTGGGGTTAGGGTTAGAGAAGTGTCTTAAAAACGCCACCCCCGGGTTAGGGTTAGGGTTAGGGTTAGGGTTAGGGTTAGGGTTAGGGTTAGGGTTAGGGTTAGGGTTAGGGTTAGGGTTCGACAACTGTCTTAATGCGTTTTCCCAGTTCCCCAAGTGTCTTAATGCGTTTTCCTGGTTCCCCAAGTGTCTTAATGCGTTTTCCCGGTTCCCCAAGTGTCTTAATGCGTTTTCCCGGTTCCCCAAGTGTCTTAATGCGTTTTCCCGGTTCCCCAAGTGTCTTAATGCGTTTTCCCGGTTCCCCAAGTGTCTTAATGCGATCGAACGTGCTATCCCTCCCCTGTTCTCTACTCTAACCCTAACCATTGGAGTTGCAGCCTAAACCTAATCCCAGGAGTTTGCGTTTTCCCCCTTTCCCAAGTAACTTGCCGAACCAACCCTGGTCTCCAAGTGTCTTAATGCGATCGAACGTGCTATCCCTCCCCTGTTCTCTACTCTAACCCTAACCATTGGAGTTGCAGCCTAAACCTAGTCCCAGGAGTTTGCGTTTTCCCCCTTTCCCAAGTAACTTGCCGAACCAACCCTGGTCTCCAAGTGTCTTAATGACCCCTGGGGTTAGGGTTAGAGAAGTGTCTTAAAAACGCCACCCCCGGGTTAGGGTTAGGGTTAGGGTTAGGGTTAGGGTTAGGGTTAGGGTTAGGGTTAGGGTTAGGGTTAGGGTTAGGGTTCGACAACTGTCTTAATGCGTTTTCCCAGTTCCCCAAGTGTCTTAATGCGTTTTCCTGGTTCCCCAAGTGTCTTAATGCGTTTTCCCGGTTCCCCAAGTGTCTTAATGCGTTTTCCCGGTTCCCCAAGTGTCTTAATGCGTTTTCCCGGTTCCCCAAGTGTCTTAATGCGTTTTCCCGGTTCCCCAAGTGTCTTAATGCGATCGAACGTGCTATCCCTCCCCTGTTCTCTACTCTAACCCTAACCATTGGAGTTGCAGCCTAAACCTAATCCCAGGAGTTTGCGTTTTCCCCCTTTCCCAAGTAACTTGCCGAACCAACCCTGGTCTCCAAGTGTCTTAATGCGATCGAACGTGCTATCCCTCCCCTGTTCTCTACTCTAACCCTAACCATTGGAGTTGCAGCCTAAACCTAATCCCAGGAGTTTGCGTTTTCCCCCTTTCCCAAGTAACTTGCCGAACCAACCCTGGTCTCCAAGTGTCTTAATGACCCCTGGGGTTAGGGTTAGAGAAGTGTCTTAAAAACGCCACCCCCGGGTTAGGGTTAGGGTTAGGGTTAGGGTTAGGGTTAGGGTTAGGGTTAGGGTTAGGGTTAGGGTTAGGGTTAGGGTTAGGGTTAGGGTTAGGGTTCGACAACTGTCTTAATGCGTTTTCCCAGTTCCCCAAGTGTCTTAATGCGTTTTCCTGGTTCCCCAAGTGTCTTAATGCGTTTTCCCGGTTCCCCAAGTGTCTTAATGCGTTTTCCCGGTTCCCCAAGTGTCTTAATGCGTTTTCCCGGTTCCCCAAGTGTCTTAATGCGTTTTCCCGGTTCCCCAAGTGTCTTAATGCGATCGAACGTGCTATCCCTCCCCTGTTCTCTACTCTAACCCTAACCATTGGAGTTGCAGCCTAAACCTAATCCCAGGAGTTTGCGTTTTCCCCCTTTCCCAAGTAACTTGCCGAACCAACCCTGGTCTCCAAGTGTCTTAATGCGATCGAACGTGCTATCCCTCCCCTGTTCTCTACTCTAACCCTAACCATTGGAGTTGCAGCCTAAACCTAATCCCAGGAGTTTGCGTTTTCCCCCTTTCCCAAGTAACTTGCCGAACCAACCCTGGTCTCCAAGTGTCTTAATGACCCCTGGGGTTAGGGTTAGAGAAGTGTCTTAAAAACGCCACCCCCGGGTTAGGGTTAGGGTTAGGGTTAGGGTTAGGGTTAGGGTTAGGGTTAGGGTTAGGGTTAGGGTTAGGGTTAGGGTTAGGGTTAGGGTTCGACAACTGTCTTAATGCGTTTTCCCAGTTCCCCAAGTGTCTTAATGCGTTTTCCTGGTTCCCCAAGTGTCTTAATGCGTTTTCCCGGTTCCCCAAGTGTCTTAATGCGTTTTCCCGGTTCCCCAAGTGTCTTAATGCGTTTTCCCGGTTCCCCAAGTGTCTTAATGCGTTTTCCCGGTTCCCCAAGTGTCTTAATGCGATCGAACGTGCTATCCCTCCCCTGTTCTCTACTCTAACCCTAACCATTGGAGTTGCAGCCTAAACCTAATCCCAGGAGTTTGCGTTTTCCCCCTTTCCCAAGTAACTTGCCGAACCAACCCTGGTCTCCAAGTGTCTTAATGCGATCGAACGTGCTATCCCTCCCCTGTTCTCTACTCTAACCCTAACCATTGGAGTTGCAGCCTAAACCTAATCCCAGGAGTTTGCGTTTTCCCCCTTTCCCAAGTAACTTGCCGAACCAACCCTGGTCTCCAAGTGTCTTAATGACCCCTGGGGTTAGGGTTAGAGAAGTGTCTTAAAAACGCCACCCCCGGGTTAGGGTTAGGGTTAGGGTTAGGGTTAGGGTTAGGGTTAGGGTTAGGGTTAGGGTTAGGGTTAGGGTTAGGGTTAGGGTTAGGGTTAGGGTTCGACAACTGTCTTAATGCGTTTTCCCAGTTCCCCAAGTGTCTTAATGCGTTTTCCTGGTTCCCCAAGTGTCTTAATGCGTTTTCCCGGTTCCCCAAGTGTCTTAATGCGTTTTCCCGGTTCCCCAAGTGTCTTAATGCGTTTTCCCGGTTCCCCAAGTGTCTTAATGCGTTTTCCCGGTTCCCCAAGTGTCTTAATGCGATCGAACGTGCTATCCCTCCCCTGTTCTCTACTCTAACCCTAACCATTGGAGTTGCAGCCTAAACCTAATCCCAGGAGTTTGCGTTTTCCCCCTTTCCCAAGTAACTTGCCGAACCAACCCTGGTCTCCAAGTGTCTTAATGCGATCGAACGTGCTATCCCTCCCCTGTTCTCTACTCTAACCCTAACCATTGGAGTTGCAGCCTAAACCTAATCCCAGGAGTTTGCGTTTTCCCCCTTTCCCAAGTAACTTGCCGAACCAACCCTGGTCTCCAAGTGTCTTAATGACCCCTGGGGTTAGGGTTAGAGAAGTGTCTTAAAAACGCCACCCCCGGGTTAGGGTTAGGGTTAGGGTTAGGGTTAGGGTTAGGGTTAGGGTTAGGGTTAGGGTTAGGGTTAGGGTTAGGGTTAGGGTTAGGGTTAGGGTTAGGGTTCGACAACTGTCTTAATGCGTTTTCCCAGTTCCCCAAGTGTCTTAATGCGTTTTCCTGGTTCCCCAAGTGTCTTAATGCGTTTTCCCGGTTCCCCAAGTGTCTTAATGCGTTTTCCCGGTTCCCCAAGTGTCTTAATGCGTTTTCCCGGTTCCCCAAGTGTCTTAATGCGTTTTCCCGGTTCCCCAAGTGTCTTAATGCGATCGAACGTGCTATCCCTCCCCTGTTCTCTACTCTAACCCTAACCATTGGAGTTGCAGCCTAAACCTAATCCCAGGAGTTTGCGTTTTCCCCCTTTCCCAAGTAACTTGCCGAACCAACCCTGGTCTCCAAGTGTCTTAATGCGATCGAACGTGCTATCCCTCCCCTGTTCTCTACTCTAACCCTAACCATTGGAGTTGCAGCCTAAACCTAATCCCAGGAGTTTGCGTTTTCCCCCTTTCCCAAGTAACTTGCCGAACCAACCCTGGTCTCCAAGTGTCTTAATGACCCCTGGGGTTAGGGTTAGAGAAGTGTCTTAAAAACGCCACCCCCGGGTTAGGGTTAGGGTTAGGGTTAGGGTTAGGGTTAGGGTTAGGGTTAGGGTTAGGGTTAGGGTTAGGGTTAGGGTTAGGGTTAGGGTTCGACAACTGTCTTAATGCGTTTTCCCAGTTCCCCAAGTGTCTTAATGCGTTTTCCTGGTTCCCCAAGTGTCTTAATGCGTTTTCCCGGTTCCCCAAGTGTCTTAATGCGTTTTCCCGGTTCCCCAAGTGTCTTAATGCGTTTTCCCGGTTCCCCAAGTGTCTTAATGCGTTTTCCCGGTTCCCCAAGTGTCTTAATGCGATCGAACGTGCTATCCCTCCCCTGTTCTCTACTCTAACCCTAACCATTGGAGTTGCAGCCTAAACCTAATCCCAGGAGTTTGCGTTTTCCCCCTTTCCCAAGTAACTTGCCGAACCAACCCTGGTCTCCAAGTGTCTTAATGCGATCGAACGTGCTATCCCTCCCCTGTTCTCTACTCTAACCCTAACCATTGGAGTTGCAGCCTAAACCTAATCCCAGGAGTTTGCGTTTTCCCCCTTTCCCAAGTAACTTGCCGAACCAACCCTGGTCTCCAAGTGTCTTAATGACCCCTGGGGTTAGGGTTAGAGAAGTGTCTTAAAAACGCCACCCCCGGGTTAGGGTTAGGGTTAGGGTTAGGGTTAGGGTTAGGGTTAGGGTTAGGGTTAGGGTTAGGGTTAGGGTTAGGGTTAGGGTTAGGGTTAGGGTTAGGGTTAGGGTTCGACAACTGTCTTAATGCGTTTTCCCAGTTCCCCAAGTGTCTTAATGCGTTTTCCTGGTTCCCCAAGTGTCTTAATGCGTTTTCCCGGTTCCCCAAGTGTCTTAATGCGTTTTCCCGGTTCCCCAAGTGTCTTAATGCGTTTTCCCGGTTCCCCAAGTGTCTTAATGCGTTTTCCCGGTTCCCCAAGTGTCTTAATGCGATCGAACGTGCTATCCCTCCCCTGTTCTCTACTCTAACCCTAACCATTGGAGTTGCAGCCTAAACCTAATCCCAGGAGTTTGCGTTTTCCCCCTTTCCCAAGTAACTTGCCGAACCAACCCTGGTCTCCAAGTGTCTTAATGCGATCGAACGTGCTATCCCTCCCCTGTTCTCTACTCTAACCCTAACCATTGGAGTTGCAGCCTAAACCTAATCCCAGGAGTTTGCGTTTTCCCCCTTTCCCAAGTAACTTGCCGAACCAACCCTGGTCTCCAAGTGTCTTAATGACCCCTGGGGTTAGGGTTAGAGAAGTGTCTTAAAAACGCCACCCCCGGGTTAGGGTTAGGGTTAGGGTTAGGGTTAGGGTTAGGGTTAGGGTTAGGGTTAGGGTTAGGGTTAGGGTTAGGGTTAGGGTTCGACAACTGTCTTAATGCGTTTTCCCAGTTCCCCAAGTGTCTTAATGCGTTTTCCTGGTTCCCCAAGTGTCTTAATGCGTTTTCCCGGTTCCCCAAGTGTCTTAATGCGTTTTCCCGGTTCCCCAAGTGTCTTAATGCGTTTTCCCGGTTCCCCAAGTGTCTTAATGCGTTTTCCCGGTTCCCCAAGTGTCTTAATGCGTTTTCCCGGTTCCCCAAGTGTCTTAATGCGTTTTCCCGGTTCCCCAAGTGTCTTAATGCGTTTTCCCGGTTCCCCAAGTGTCTTAATGCGTTTTCCCGGTTCCCCAAGTGTCTTAATGCGTTTTCCCGGTTCCCCAAGTGTCTTAATGCGATCGAACGTGCTATCCCTCCCCTGTTCTCTACTCTAACCCTAACCATTGGAGTTGCAGCCTAAACCTAATCCCAGGAGTTTGCGTTTTCCCCCTTTCCCAAGTAACTTGCCGAACCAACCCTGGTCTCCAAGTGTCTTAATGCGATCGAACGTGCTATCCCTCCCCTGTTCTCTACTCTAACCCTAACCATTGGAGTTGCAGCCTAAACCTAATCCCAGGAGTTTGCGTTTTCCCCCTTTCCCAAGTAACTTGCCGAACCAACCCTGGTCTCCAAGTGTCTTAATGACCCCTGGGGTTAGGGTTAGAGAAGTGTCTTAAAAACGCCACCCCCGGGTTAGGGTTAGGGTTAGGGTTAGGGTTAGGGTTAGGGTTAGGGTTAGGGTTAGGGTTAGGGTTAGGGTTAGGGTTAGGGTTAGGGTTCGACAACTGTCTTAATGCGTTTTCCCAGTTCCCCAAGTGTCTTAATGCGTTTTCCTGGTTCCCCAAGTGTCTTAATGCGTTTTCCCGGTTCCCCAAGTGTCTTAATGCGTTTTCCCGGTTCCCCAAGTGTCTTAATGCGTTTTCCCGGTTCCCCAAGTGTCTTAATGCGTTTTCCCGGTTCCCCAAGTGTCTTAATGCGATCGAACGTGCTATCCCTCCCCTGTTCTCTACTCTAACCCTAACCATTGGAGTTGCAGCCTAAACCTAATCCCAGGAGTTTGCGTTTTCCCCCTTTCCCAAGTAACTTGCCGAACCAACCCTGGTCTCCAAGTGTCTTAATGCGATCGAACGTGCTATCCCTCCCCTGTTCTCTACTCTAACCCTAACCATTGGAGTTGCAGCCTAAACCTAATCCCAGGAGTTTGCGTTTTCCCCCTTTCCCAAGTAACTTGCCGAACCAACCCTGGTCTCCAAGTGTCTTAATGACCCCTGGGGTTAGGGTTAGAGAAGTGTCTTAAAAACGCCACCCCCGGGTTAGGGTTAGGGTTAGGGTTAGGGTTAGGGTTAGGGTTAGGGTTAGGGTTAGGGTTAGGGTTAGGGTTAGGGTTAGGGTTAGGGTTAGGGTTAGGGTTAGGGTTCGACAACTGTCTTAATGCGTTTTCCCAGTTCCCCAAGTGTCTTAATGCGTTTTCCTGGTTCCCCAAGTGTCTTAATGCGTTTTCCCGGTTCCCCAAGTGTCTTAATGCGTTTTCCCGGTTCCCCAAGTGTCTTAATGCGTTTTCCCGGTTCCCCAAGTGTCTTAATGCGTTTTCCCGGTTCCCCAAGTGTCTTAATGCGATCGAACGTGCTATCCCTCCCCTGTTCTCTACTCTAACCCTAACCATTGGAGTTGCAGCCTAAACCTAATCCCAGGAGTTTGCGTTTTCCCCCTTTCCCAAGTAACTTGCCGAACCAACCCTGGTCTCCAAGTGTCTTAATGCGATCGAACGTGCTATCCCTCCCCTGTTCTCTACTCTAACCCTAACCATTGGAGTTGCAGCCTAAACCTAATCCCAGGAGTTTGCGTTTTCCCCCTTTCCCAAGTAACTTGCCGAACCAACCCTGGTCTCCAAGTGTCTTAATGACCCCTGGGGTTAGGGTTAGAGAAGTGTCTTAAAAACGCCACCCCCGGGTTAGGGTTAGGGTTAGGGTTAGGGTTAGGGTTAGGGTTAGGGTTAGGGTTAGGGTTAGGGTTAGGGTTAGGGTTAGGGTTAGGGTTCGACAACTGTCTTAATGCGTTTTCCCAGTTCCCCAAGTGTCTTAATGCGTTTTCCTGGTTCCCCAAGTGTCTTAATGCGTTTTCCCGGTTCCCCAAGTGTCTTAATGCGTTTTCCCGGTTCCCCAAGTGTCTTAATGCGTTTTCCCGGTTCCCCAAGTGTCTTAATGCGTTTTCCCGGTTCCCCAAGTGTCTTAATGCGATCGAACGTGCTATCCCTCCCCTGTTCTCTACTCTAACCCTAACCATTGGAGTTGCAGCCTAAACCTAATCCCAGGAGTTTGCGTTTTCCCCCTTTCCCAAGTAACTTGCCGAACCAACCCTGGTCTCCAAGTGTCTTAATGCGATCGAACGTGCTATCCCTCCCCTGTTCTCTACTCTAACCCTAACCATTGGAGTTGCAGCCTAAACCTAATCCCAGGAGTTTGCGTTTTCCCCCTTTCCCAAGTAACTTGCCGAACCAACCCTGGTCTCCAAGTGTCTTAATGACCCCTGGGGTTAGGGTTAGAGAAGTGTCTTAAAAACGCCACCCCCGGGTTAGGGTTAGGGTTAGGGTTAGGGTTAGGGTTAGGGTTAGGGTTAGGGTTAGGGTTAGGGTTAGGGTTAGGGTTAGGGTTAGGGTTAGGGTTCGACAAGTGTCTTAATGCGTTTTCCCAGTTCCCCAAGTGTCTTAATGCGTTTTCCCGGTTCCCCAAGTGTCTTAATGCGTTTTCCCGGTTCCCCAAGTGTCTTAATGCGTTTTCCCGGTTCCCCAAGTGTCTTAATGCGTTTTCCCGGTTCCCCAAGTGTCTTAATGCGTTTTCCCGGTTCCCCAAGTGTCTTAATGCGTTTTCCCGGTTCCCCAAGTGTCTTAATGCGTTTTCCCGGTTCCCCAAGTGTCTTAATGCGTTTTCCCGGTTCCCCAAGTGTCTTAATGCGATCGAACGTGCTATCCCTCCCCTGTTCTCTACTCTAACCCTAACCATTGGAGTTGCAGCCTAAACCTAATCCCAGGAGTTTGCGTTTTCCCCCTTTCCCAAGTAACTTGCCGAACCAACCCTGGTCTCCAAGTGTCTTAATGCGATCGAACGTGCTATCCCTCCCCTGTTCTCTACTCTAACCCTAACCATTGGAGTTGCAGCCTAAACCTAATCCCAGGAGTTTGCGTTTTCCCCCTTTCCCAAGTAACTTGCCGAACCAACCCTGGTCTCCAAGTGTCTTAATGACCCCTGGGGTTAGGGTTAGAGAAGTGTCTTAAAAACGCCACCCCCGGGTTAGGGTTAGGGTTAGGGTTAGGGTTAGGGTTAGGGTTAGGGTTAGGGTTAGGGTTAGGGTTAGGGTTAGGGTTAGGGTTAGGGTTCGACAAGTGTCTTAATGCGTTTTCCCAGTTCCCCAAGTGTCTTAATGCGTTTTCCCGGTTCCCCAAGTGTCTTAATGCGTTTTCCCGGTTCCCCAAGTGTCTTAATGCGTTTTCCCGGTTCCCCAAGTGTCTTAATGCGTTTTCCCGGTTCCCCAAGTGTCTTAATGCGTTTTCCCGGTTCCCCAAGTGTCTTAATGCGTTTTCCCGGTTCCCCAAGTGTCTTAATGCGTTTTCCCGGTT
>NW_027193265.1:300000-547532 GCF_032444005.1 Ranitomeya imitator
GGCTTAAGGCCTGGGCACAAGTGCGGGCTAGGCTTAAAGCCTGGGCACAAGTGCGGGCTAGGCTTAAGGCCTGGGCACAAGTGCGGGCTAGGCTTAAGGCAGGGGCACAAGTGCGGGCTAGGCTTAAGGCCTGGGCACAAGTGCGGGTTAGGCTTAAGGCCTGGGCACAAGTGCGGGCTAGGCTTAAGGCCTGGGCACAAGTGCGGGCAAGGCTTAAGGCCTGGGCACAAGTGCGGGCTAGGCTTAAGGCCTGGGCACAAGTGCGGGTTAGGCTTAAGGCCTGGGCACAAGTGCGGGCTAGGCTTAAGGCCTGGGCACAAGTGCGGGCAAGGCTTAAGGCCTGGGCACAAGTGCGGGCTAGGCTTAAGGCCTGGGCACAAGTGCAGGCTAGGCTTAAGGCCTGGGCACAAGTGCAGGCTAGGCTTAAGGCCTGGGCACAAGTGCAGTGCTGGCTAGGATCAAGGCAGGGGCCACAAGTGCCGGCTAGGCTTAAGGCATGGGCACAAGTGCTGGCTAGGATCAAGGCAGGAGGCACAAGTGCGGGCTAGGCTTAAGGCCTGGGCACAAGTGCGGGTGAGGCTTAAGGCCTGGGCACAAGTGCGGGCTAGGCTTAAGGCCTGGGCACAAGTGCGGGCTAAGCTTAAGGCCGGGGCACAAGTGCGGGCTAAGCTTAAGGCCGGGGCACAAGTGCGGGCTAGGCTTAAGGCCGGAGCACAAGTGCGGGCTAGGCTTAAGGCCTGGGCACAAGTGCGGGCTAGGCTTAAGGCCTGGGCACAAGTGCGGGTTAGGCTTAAGGCCTGGGCACAAGTGCGGGTTAGGCTTAAGGCCTGGGCACAAGTGCGGGCTAGGCTTAAGGCCTGGGCACAAGTGCAGGCTAGGCTTAAGGCCTGGGCACAAGTGCAGGCTAGGCTTCAGGCCTGGGCACAAGTGCAGGCTAGGCTTAAGGCCTGGGCACAAGTGCAGTGCTGGCTAGGATCAAGGCAGGGGCCACAAGTGCCGGCTAGGCTTAAGGCATGGGCACAAGTGCCAGCCAGGCTTAAGGCCTGGGCACAAGTGCGGGCTAGGCTTAACGCCTGGGCACAAGTGCGGGCTAGGCTTAAGGCCTGGGCACAAGTGCGGGCTAGGCTTAAGGCCTGGGCACAAGTGCGGGCTAGGCTTTAGGCCTGGGCACAAGTGCGGGCTAGGCTTAAGGCAGGGGCACAAGTGCGGGCTAGGCTTAAGGCAGGGGCACAAGTGCGGGCTAGGCTTAAGGCCGGGGCACAAGTGCGGGCTAGGCTTAAGGCAGGGGCACAAGTGCGGGCTAGGCTTAAGGCAGGGGCACAAGTGCGGGCTAGGCTTAAGGCAGGGGCACAAGTGCGGGCTAGGATTAAGGCAGGGGCACAAGTGCGGGCTCGGCTTAAGGCAGGGGCACAAGTGCGGGTTCGGCTTAAGGCAGGGGCACTGGTGCGGGCTCGGCTTAAGGCCGGGGCACAAGTGCGGGCTCGGCTTAAGGCCGGGGCACAAGTGCGGGCTCGGCTTAAGGCCGGGGCACAAGTGCGGGCTCGGCCTAAGGCCGGGGCACAAGTGTGGGCTCGGCTTAAGGCCGGGGCACAAGTGCGGGCTCGGCTTAAGGCCGGGGCACAAGTGCGGGCTAGGCTTAAGGCCGGGGCACAAGTGCGGGCTAGGCTTAAGGCCAGGGCACAAGTGCGGGCTAGGCTTAAGGCCAGGGCACAAGTGCGGGCTAGGCTTAAGGCCTGGGCACAAGTGCGGGCTAAGCTTAAGGCCGGGGCACAAGTGCGGGCTAAGCTTAAGGCCGGGGCACAAGTGCGGGCTAGGCTTAAGGCCGGGGCACAAGTGCGGGCTAGGCTTAAGGCCTGGGCACAAGTGCGGGCTAGGCTTAAGGCCTGGGCACAAGTGCGGGCTAGGCTTAACGCCTGGGCACAAGTGCGGGCTAGGCTTAAGGCCTGGGCACAAGTGCGGGCTAGGCTTAAGGCCTGGGCACAAGTGCGGGCTAGGCTTAAGGCCTGGGCACAAGTGCGGGCTAGGCTTAAGGCCTGGGCACAAGTGCGGGCTAGGCTTAAGGCCTGGGCACAAGTGCGGGCTAGGCTTAAGGCCTGGGCACAAGTGCGGGCTAGGCTTAAGGCCTGGGCACAAGTGCGGGCTAGGCTTAAGGCCTGGGCACAAGTGCGGGCTAGGCTTAAGGCCTGGGCACAAGTGCAGGCTAGGCTTAAGGCCTGGGCACAAGTGCGGGCTAGGCTTAAGGCAGGGGCACAAGTGCGGGCTAGGTTTAAGACCTGGGCACAAGTGCGGGCTAGGCTTAAGGCCTGGGCACAAGTGCGGGCTAGGATCAAGGCAGGGGGCACAAGTGCGGGCTAGGATCAAGGCAGGGGGCACAAGTGCGGGCTAGGCTTAACGCCTGGGCACAAGTGCAGGCTAGGCTTAAGGCCTGGGCACAAGTGCAGGCTAGGCTTAAGGCCTGGGCACAAGTGCAGTGCTGGCTAGGATCAAGGCAAAGGCCACAAGTGCCAGCTAGGCTTAAGGCATGGGCACAAGTGTGGGCTAGGCTTAAGGCCTAGGCACAAGTGCGGGCTAGGCTTAAGGCCTGGGCACAAGTGCGGGCTAGGCTTAAGGCCTGGGCACAAGTGCGGGCTAGGCTTAAGGCCTGGGCACAAGTGCGGGCTAGGCTTAAGGCCGGGGCACAAGTGCGGGCTAGGCTTAAGGCCGGGGCACAAGTGCGGGCTAGGCTTAAGGCCTGGGCACAAGTGCGGGCTAGGCTTAAGGCCTGGGCACAAGTGCGGGCTAGGATCAAGGCAGGGGGCACAAGTGCGGGCTAAGATCAAGGCAGGGGGCACAAGTGCGGGCTAGGCTTAACGCCTGGGCACAAGTGCAGGCTAGGCTTAAGGCCTGGGCACAAGTGCAGGCTAGGCTTAAGGCCTGGGCACAAGTGCAGTGCTGGCTAGGATCAAGGCAAAGGCCACAAGTGCCAGCTAGGCTTAAGGCATGGGCACAAGTGTGGGCTAGGCTTAAGGCCTAGGCACAAGTGCGGGCTAGGCTTAAGGCCTGGGCACAAGTGCGGGCAAGGCTTAAGGCCTGGGCACAATTGCGGGCTAGGCTTAAGGCCTGGGCACAAGTGCAGGCTAGGCTTAAGGCCTGGGCACAAGTGCAGGCTAGGCTTAAGGCCTGGGCACAAGTGCAGTGCTGGCTAGGATCAAGGCAGGGGCCACAAGTGCCGGCTAGGCTTAAGGCATGGGCACAAGTGCTGGCTAGGATCAAGGCAGGAGGCACAAGTGCGGGCTAGGCTTAAGGCAGGGGCACAAGTGCGGGCTAGGATTAAGGCAGGGGCACAAGTGCGGGCTCGGCTTAAGGCAGGGGCACAAGTGCGGGTTCGGCTTAAGGCAGGGGCACTGGTGCGGGCTCGGCTTAAGGCCGGGGCACAAGTGCGGGCTCGGCTTAAGGCCGGGGCACAAGTGCGGGCTCGGCTTAAGGCCGGGGCACAAGTGCGGGCTCGGCTTAAGGCCGGGGCACAAGTGCGGGCTCGGCTTAAGGCCGGGGCACAAGTGCGGGCTCGGCTTAAGGCCGGGGCACAAGTGCGGGCTAGGCTTAAGGCCGGGGCACAAGTGCGGGCTAGGCTTAAGGCCGGGGCACAAGTGCGGGCTAGGCTTAAGGCCGGGGCACAAGTGCGGGCTAGGCTTAAGGCCGGGGCACAAGTGCGGGCTAGGCTTAAGGCCTGGGCACAAGTGCGGGCTAAGCTTAAGGCCGGGGCACAAGTGCGGGCTAAGCTTAAGGCCGGGGCACAAGTGCGGGCTAGGCTTAAGGCCGGGGCACAAGTGCGGGCTATGCTTAAGGCCTGGGCACAAGTGCGTGCTAGGCTTAAGGCCTGGGCACAAGTGCGGGCTAGGCTTAAGGCCTGGGCACAAGTGCGGGCTAGTCTTAAAGCCTGGGCACAAGTGCGGGCTAGGCTTAAGGCCTGGGCACAAGTGCGGGCTAGGCTTAAGGCAGGGGCACAAGTGCGGGCTAGGATCAAGGCAGGGGGCACAAGTGCGGGCTAGGCTTAAGGTCTGGGCACAAGTGCGGGCTAGGCTTAAGGCCTGGGCACAAGTGCGGGCTAGGCTTAAGGCAGGGGCACAAGTGCGGGCTAGGCTTAAGGCAGGGGCACAAGTGCGGGCTAGGCTTAAGGCAGGGGCACAAGTGCGGGCTAGGATTAAGGCAGGGGCACAAGTGCGGGCTCGGCTTAAGGCAGGGGCACAAGTGCGGGTTCGGCTTAAGGCAGGGGCACTGGTGCGGGCTCGGCTTAAGGCCGGGGCACAAGTGCGGGCTCGGCTTAAGGCCGGGGCACAAGTGCGGGCTCGGCTTAAGGCCGGGGCACAAGTGCGGGCTCGGCCTAAGGCCGGGGCACAAGTGTGGGCTCGGCTTAAGGCCGGGGCACAAGTGCGGGCTCGGCTTAAGGCCGGGGCACAAGTGCGGGCTAGGCTTAAGGCCGGGGCACAAGTGCGGGCTAGGCTTAAGGCCAGGGCACAAGTGCGGGCTAGGCTTAAGGCCAGGGCACAAGTGCGGGCTAGGCTTAAGGCCTGGGCACAAGTGCGGGCTAAGCTTAAGGCCGGGGCACAAGTGCGGGCTAAGCTTAAGGCCGGGGCACAAGTGCGGGCTAGGCTTAAGGCCGGGGCACAAGTGCGGGCTAGGCTTAAGGCCTGGGCACAAGTGCGGGCTAGGCTTAAGGCCTGGGCACAAGTGCGGGCTAGGCTTAACGCCTGGGCACAAGTGCGGGCTAGGCTTAAGGCCTGGGCACAAGTGCGGGCTAGGCTTAAGGCCTGGGCACAAGTGCGGGCTAGGCTTAAGGCCTGGGCACAAGTGCGGGCTAGGCTTAAGGCCTGGGCACAAGTGCGGGCTAGGCTTAAGGCCTGGGCACAAGTGCGGGCTAGGCTTAAGGCCTGGGCACAAGTGCGGGCTAGGCTTAAGGCCTGGGCACAAGTGCGGGCTAGGCTTAAGGCCTGGGCACAAGTGCGGGCTAGGCTTAAGGCCTGGGCACAAGTGCAGGCTAGGCTTAAGGCCTGGGCACAAGTGCGGGCTAGGCTTAAGGCAGGGGCACAAGTGCGGGCTAGGTTTAAGACCTGGGCACAAGTGCGGGCTAGGCTTAAGGCCTGGGCACAAGTGCGGGCTAGGATCAAGGCAGGGGGCACAAGTGCGGGCTAGGATCAAGGCAGGGGGCACAAGTGCGGGCTAGGCTTAACGCCTGGGCACAAGTGCAGGCTAGGCTTAAGGCCTGGGCACAAGTGCAGGCTAGGCTTAAGGCCTGGGCACAAGTGCAGTGCTGGCTAGGATCAAGGCAAAGGCCACAAGTGCCAGCTAGGCTTAAGGCATGGGCACAAGTGTGGGCTAGGCTTAAGGCCTAGGCACAAGTGCGGGCTAGGCTTAAGGCCTGGGCACAAGTGCGGGCTAGGCTTAAGGCCTGGGCACAAGTGCGGGCTAGGCTTAAGGCCTGGGCACAAGTGCGGGCTAGGCTTAAGGCCGGGGCACAAGTGCGGGCTAGGCTTAAGGCCGGGGCACAAGTGCGGGCTAGGCTTAAGGCCTGGGCACAAGTGCGGGCTAGGCTTAAGGCCTGGGCACAAGTGCGGGCTAGGATCAAGGCAGGGGGCACAAGTGCGGGCTAAGATCAAGGCAGGGGGCACAAGTGCGGGCTAGGCTTAACGCCTGGGCACAAGTGCAGGCTAGGCTTAAGGCCTGGGCACAAGTGCAGGCTAGGCTTAAGGCCTGGGCACAAGTGCAGTGCTGGCTAGGATCAAGGCAAAGGCCACAAGTGCCAGCTAGGCTTAAGGCATGGGCACAAGTGTGGGCTAGGCTTAAGGCCTAGGCACAAGTGCGGGCTAGGCTTAAGGCCTGGGCACAAGTGCGGGCAAGGCTTAAGGCCTGGGCACAATTGCGGGCTAGGCTTAAGGCCTGGGCACAAGTGCAGGCTAGGCTTAAGGCCTGGGCACAAGTGCAGGCTAGGCTTAAGGCCTGGGCACAAGTGCAGTGCTGGCTAGGATCAAGGCAGGGGCCACAAGTGCCGGCTAGGCTTAAGGCATGGGCACAAGTGCTGGCTAGGATCAAGGCAGGAGGCACAAGTGCGGGCTAGGCTTAAGGCAGGGGCACAAGTGCGGGCTAGGATTAAGGCAGGGGCACAAGTGCGGGCTCGGCTTAAGGCAGGGGCACAAGTGCGGGTTCGGCTTAAGGCAGGGGCACTGGTGCGGGCTCGGCTTAAGGCCGGGGCACAAGTGCGGGCTCGGCTTAAGGCCGGGGCACAAGTGCGGGCTCGGCTTAAGGCCGGGGCACAAGTGCGGGCTCGGCTTAAGGCCGGGGCACAAGTGCGGGCTCGGCTTAAGGCCGGGGCACAAGTGCGGGCTCGGCTTAAGGCCGGGGCACAAGTGCGGGCTAGGCTTAAGGCCGGGGCACAAGTGCGGGCTAGGCTTAAGGCCGGGGCACAAGTGCGGGCTAGGCTTAAGGCCGGGGCACAAGTGCGGGCTAGGCTTAAGGCCGGGGCACAAGTGCGGGCTAGGCTTAAGGCCTGGGCACAAGTGCGGGCTAAGCTTAAGGCCGGGGCACAAGTGCGGGCTAAGCTTAAGGCCGGGGCACAAGTGCGGGCTAGGCTTAAGGCCGGGGCACAAGTGCGGGCTATGCTTAAGGCCTGGGCACAAGTGCGTGCTAGGCTTAAGGCCTGGGCACAAGTGCGGGCTAGGCTTAAGGCCTGGGCACAAGTGCGGGCTAGTCTTAAAGCCTGGGCACAAGTGCGGGCTAGGCTTAAGGCCTGGGCACAAGTGCGGGCTAGGCTTAAGGCAGGGGCACAAGTGCGGGCTAGGATCAAGGCAGGGGGCACAAGTGCGGGCTAGGCTTAAGGTCTGGGCACAAGTGCGGGCTAGGCTTAAGGCCTGGGCACAAGTGCAGTGCTGGCTAGGATCAAGGCAGTGGCCACAAGTGCCAGCTAGGCTTAAGGCATGGGCACAAGTGCCAGCCAGGCTTAAGGCCTGGGCACAAGTGCGGGCTAGGCTTAAGGCCTGGGCACAAGTGCGGGCTAGGCTTAAGGCCTGGGCACAAGTGCGGGCTAAGCTTAAGGCCGGGGCACAAGTGCGGGCTAGGCTTAAGGCCGGGGCACAAGTGCGGGCTAGGCTTAAGGCCTGGGCACAAGTGCGGGCTAGGCTTACGGCCTGGGCACAAGTGCGGGCTAGGCTTTAGGCCTTGGCACAAGTGCGGGCTAGGCTTAAGGCCTGGGCACAAGTGCGGGCTAGGCTTAAGGCCTGGGCACAAGTGCGGGCTAGGCTTAAGGCCTGGGCAAAAGTGCGGGCTAGGCTTAAGGCCTGGGCACAAGTGCGGGCTAGGCTTAAGGCCTGGGCACAAGTGCGGGCTAGGCTTAAGGCCTGGGCACAAGTGCGGGCTAGGCTTAAGGCAGGGGCACAAGTGCGGGCTAGGCTTAAGGCTGTGGCACAAGTGCGGGCTAGGCTTAAGGCAGGGGCACAAGTGCGGGCTAGGATTAAGGCAGGGGCACAAGTGCGGGCTCGGCTTAAGGCAGGGGCACAAGTGCGGGTTCGGCTTAAGGCAAGGGCACTAGTGCGGGCTCGGCTTAAGGCCGGGGCACAAGTGCGGGCTCGGCTTAAGGCCGGGGCACAAGTGCGGGCTAGGCTTAAGGCCGGGGCACAAGTGCGGGCTCGGCTTAAGGCCGGGGCACAAGTGCGGGCTAAGCTTAAGGCCGGGGCACAAGTGTGGGCTCGGCTTAAGGCCGGGGCACAAGTGCGGGCTCGGCTTAAGGCCGTGGCACAAGTGCGGGCTAGGCTTAAGGCCGGGGCACAAGTGCGGGCTAGGCTTAAGGCCAGGGCACAAGTGCGGGCTAGGCTTAAGGCCGGGGCACAAGTGCGGGCTAGGCTTAAGGCCTGGGCACAAGTGCGGGCTAAGCTTAAGGCCGGGGCACAAGTGCGGGCTAAGCTTAAGGCCGGGGCACAAGTGCGGGCTAGGCTTAAGGCCGGGGCACAAGTGCGGGCTAGGCTTAAGGCCTGGGCACAAATGCGTGCTAGGCTTAAGGCCTGGGCACAAGTGCGGGCTAGGCTTAAGGCCTGGGCACAAGTGCGGGCTAGGCTTAAAGCCTGGGCACAAGTGCGGGCTAGGCTTAAGGCCTGGGCACAAGTGCGGGCTAGGCTTAAGGCAGGGGCACAAGTTCGGGCTAGGATCAAGGCAGGGGGCACAAGTGCGGGCTAGGCTTAAGGCCTGGGCACAAGTGCGGGCTAGGCTTAAGGCCTGGGCACAAGTGCAGTGCTGGCTAGGATCAAGGCAGGGGCCACAAGTGCCAGCTAGGCTTAAGGCATGGGCACAAGTGCCAGCCAGGCTTAAGGCCTGGGCACAAGTGCGGGCTAGGCTTAAGGCCTGGGCACAAGTGCGGGCTAGGCTTAAGGCCTCGGCACAAGTGCGGGTTAGGCTTAAGGCCTGGGCACAAGTGCGGGCTAGGCTTAAGGCCTGGGCACAAGTGCGGGCAAGGCTTAAGGCCTGGGCACAATTGCGGGCTAGGCTTAAGGCCTGGGCACAAGTGCAGGCTAGGCTTAAGGCCTGGGCACAAGTGCAGGCTAGGCTTAAGGCCTGGGCACAAGTGCAGTGCTGGCTAGGATCAAGGCAGGGGCCACAAGTGCCGGCTAGGCTTAAGGCATGGGCACAAGTGCTGGCTAGGATCAAGGCAGGAGGCACAAGTGCGGGCTAGGCTTAAGGCCTGGGCACAAGTGCGGGTGAGGCTTAAGGCCTGGGCACAAGTGCGGGCTAGGCTTAAGGCCTGGGCACAAGTGCGGGCTAAGCTTAAGGCCGGGGCACAAGTGCGGGCTAGGCTTAAGGCCGGAGCACAAGTGCGGGCTAGGCTTAAGGCCTGGGCACAAGTGCGGGCTAGGCTTAAGGCCTGGGCACAAGTGCGGGTTAGGCTTAAGGCCTGGGCACAAGTGCGGGCTAGGCTTAAGGCAGGGGCACAAGTGCGGGCTAGGTTTAAGGCCTGGGCACAAGTGCGGGCTAGGCTTAAGGCCTGGGCACAAGTGCGGGCTAGGCTTAAGGCCTGGGCACAAGTGCGGGTTAGGCTTAAGGCCTGGGCACAAGTGCGGGCTAGGCTTAAGGCAGGGGCACAAGTGCGGGCTAGGTTTAAGGCCTAGGCACAAGTGCGGGCTAGGCTTAAGGCCTGGGCACAAGTGCGGGCTAGGATCAAGGCAGGGGGCACAAGTGCGGGCTAGGATCAAGGCAGGGGGCACAAGTGCGGGTGAGGCTTAAGGCCTGGGCACAAGTGCGGGCTAGGCTTAAGGCCTGGGCACAAGTGCGGGCTAAGCTTAAGGCCGGGGCACAAGTGCGGGCTAGGCTTAAGGCCGGAGCACAAGTGCGGGCTAGGCTTAAGGCCTGGGCACAAGTGCGGGCTAGGCTTAAGGCCTGGGCACAAGTGCGGGTTAGGCTTAAGGCCTGGGCACAAGTGCGGGCTAGGCTTAAGGCAGGGGCACAAGTGCGGGCTAGGTTTAAGGCCTGGGCACAAGTGCGGGCTAGGCTTAAGGCCTGGGCACAAGTGCGGGCTAGGCTTAAGGCCTGGGCACAAGTGCGGGTTAGGCTTAAGGCCTGGGCACAAGTGCGGGCTAGGCTTAAGGCAGGGGCACAAGTGCGGGCTAGGTTTAAGGCCTAGGCACAAGTGCGGGCTAGGCTTAAGGCCTGGGCACAAGTGCGGGCTAGGATCAAGGCAGGGGGCACAAGTGCGGGCTAGGATCAAGGCAGGGGGCACAAGTGCGGGCTAGGCTTAACGCCTGGGCACAAGTGCAGGCTAGGCTTAAGGCCTGGGCACAAGTGCAGGCTAGGCTTAAGGCCTGGGCACAAGTGCAGTGCTGGCTAGGATCAAGGCAAAGGCCACAAGTGCCAGCTAGGCTTAAGGCATGGGCACAAGTGTGGGCTAGGCTTAAGGCCTAGGCACAAGTGCGGGCTAGGCTTAAGGCCTGGGCACAAGTGCGGGCTAGGCTTAAGGCCTGGGCACAAGTGCGGGCTAGGCTTAAGGCCTGGGCACAAGTGCGGGCTAGGCTTAAGGCCGGGGCACAAGTGCAGGCTAGGCTTAAGGCCTGGGCACAAATGCGGGCTAGGCTTAAGGCAGGGGCACAAGTGCGGGCTAGGCTTAAGGCCTGGGCACAAGTGCGGGCTAGGCTTAAGGCCTGGGCACAAGTGCGGGCTAGGCTTAACGCCTGGGCACAAGTGCGGGCTAGGCTTAAGGCCTGGGCACAAGTGCGGGCTAGGCTTAAGGCCTGGGCACAAGTGCGGGCTAGGCTTAAGGCCTGGGCACAAGTGCGGGCTAGGCTTAAGGCCTGGGCACAAGTGCGGGCTAGGCTTAAGGCCTGGGCACAAGTGCGGGCTAGGCTTAAGGCCTGGGCACAAGTGCGGGCTAGGCTTAAGGCCTGGGCACAAGTGCGGGCTAGGCTTAAGGCCTGGGCACAAGTGCGGGCTAGGCTTAAGGCCTGGGCACAAGTGCAGGCTAGGCTTAAGGCCTGGGCACAAGTGCGGGCTAGGCTTAAGGCAGGGGCACAAGTGCGGGCTAGGTTTAAGACCTGGGCACAAGTGCGGGCTAGGCTTAAGGCCTGGGCACAAGTGCGGGCTAGGATCAAGGCAGGGGGCACAAGTGCGGGCTAGGATCAAGGCAGGGGGCACAAGTGCGGGCTAGGCTTAACGCCTGGGCACAAGTGCAGGCTAGGCTTAAGGCCTGGGCACAAGTGCAGGCTAGGCTTAAGGCCTGGGCACAAGTGCAGTGCTGGCTAGGATCAAGGCAAAGGCCACAAGTGCCAGCTAGGCTTAAGGCATGGGCACAAGTGTGGGCTAGGCTTAAGGCCTAGGCACAAGTGCGGGCTAGGCTTAAGGCCTGGGCACAAGTGCGGGCTAGGCTTAAGGCCTGGGCACAAGTGCGGGCTAGGCTTAAGGCCTGGGCACAAGTGCGGGCTAGGCTTAAGGCCGGGGCACAAGTGCGGGCTAGGCTTAAGGCCGGGGCACAAGTGCGGGCTAGGCTTAAGGCCTGGGCACAAGTGCGGGCTAGGCTTAAGGCCTGGGCACAAGTGCGGGCTAGGATCAAGGCAGGGGGCACAAGTGCGGGCTAAGATCAAGGCAGGGGGCACAAGTGCGGGCTAGGCTTAACGCCTGGGCACAAGTGCAGGCTAGGCTTAAGGCCTGGGCACAAGTGCAGGCTAGGCTTAAGGCCTGGGCACAAGTGCAGTGCTGGCTAGGATCAAGGCAAAGGCCACAAGTGCCAGCTAGGCTTAAGGCATGGGCACAAGTGTGGGCTAGGCTTAAGGCCTAGGCACAAGTGCGGGCTAGGCTTAAGGCCTGGGCACAAGTGCGGGCAAGGCTTAAGGCCTGGGCACAATTGCGGGCTAGGCTTAAGGCCTGGGCACAAGTGCAGGCTAGGCTTAAGGCCTGGGCACAAGTGCAGGCTAGGCTTAAGGCCTGGGCACAAGTGCAGTGCTGGCTAGGATCAAGGCAGGGGCCACAAGTGCCGGCTAGGCTTAAGGCATGGGCACAAGTGCTGGCTAGGATCAAGGCAGGAGGCACAAGTGCGGGCTAGGCTTAAGGCAGGGGCACAAGTGCGGGCTAGGATTAAGGCAGGGGCACAAGTGCGGGCTCGGCTTAAGGCAGGGGCACAAGTGCGGGTTCGGCTTAAGGCAGGGGCACTGGTGCGGGCTCGGCTTAAGGCCGGGGCACAAGTGCGGGCTCGGCTTAAGGCCGGGGCACAAGTGCGGGCTCGGCTTAAGGCCGGGGCACAAGTGCGGGCTCGGCTTAAGGCCGGGGCACAAGTGCGGGCTCGGCTTAAGGCCGGGGCACAAGTGCGGGCTCGGCTTAAGGCCGGGGCACAAGTGCGGGCTAGGCTTAAGGCCGGGGCACAAGTGCGGGCTAGGCTTAAGGCCGGGGCACAAGTGCGGGCTAGGCTTAAGGCCGGGGCACAAGTGCGGGCTAGGCTTAAGGCCGGGGCACAAGTGCGGGCTAGGCTTAAGGCCTGGGCACAAGTGCGGGCTAAGCTTAAGGCCGGGGCACAAGTGCGGGCTAAGCTTAAGGCCGGGGCACAAGTGCGGGCTAGGCTTAAGGCCGGGGCACAAGTGCGGGCTATGCTTAAGGCCTGGGCACAAGTGCGTGCTAGGCTTAAGGCCTGGGCACAAGTGCGGGCTAGGCTTAAGGCCTGGGCACAAGTGCGGGCTAGTCTTAAAGCCTGGGCACAAGTGCGGGCTAGGCTTAAGGCCTGGGCACAAGTGCGGGCTAGGCTTAAGGCAGGGGCACAAGTGCGGGCTAGGATCAAGGCAGGGGGCACAAGTGCGGGCTAGGCTTAAGGTCTGGGCACAAGTGCGGGCTAGGCTTAAGGCCTGGGCACAAGTGCAGTGCTGGCTAGGATCAAGGCAGTGGCCACAAGTGCCAGCTAGGCTTAAGGCATGGGCACAAGTGCCAGCCAGGCTTAAGGCCTGGGCACAAGTGCGGGCTAGGCTTAAGGCCTGGGCACAAGTGCGGGCTAGGCTTAAGGCCTGGGCACAAGTGCGGGCTAAGCTTAAGGCCGGGGCACAAGTGCGGGCTAGGCTTAAGGCCGGGGCACAAGTGCGGGCTAGGCTTAAGGCCTGGGCACAAGTGCGGGCTAGGCTTACGGCCTGGGCACAAGTGCGGGCTAGGCTTTAGGCCTTGGCACAAGTGCGGGCTAGGCTTAAGGCCTGGGCACAAGTGCGGGCTAGGCTTAAGGCCTGGGCACAAGTGCGGGCTAGGCTTAAGGCCTGGGCAAAAGTGCGGGCTAGGCTTAAGGCCTGGGCACAAGTGCGGGCTAGGCTTAAGGCCTGGGCACAAGTGCGGGCTAGGCTTAAGGCCTGGGCACAAGTGCGGGCTAGGCTTAAGGCAGGGGCACAAGTGCGGGCTAGGCTTAAGGCTGTGGCACAAGTGCGGGCTAGGCTTAAGGCAGGGGCACAAGTGCGGGCTAGGATTAAGGCAGGGGCACAAGTGCGGGCTCGGCTTAAGGCAGGGGCACAAGTGCGGGTTCGGCTTAAGGCAAGGGCACTAGTGCGGGCTCGGCTTAAGGCCGGGGCACAAGTGCGGGCTCGGCTTAAGGCCGGGGCACAAGTGCGGGCTAGGCTTAAGGCCGGGGCACAAGTGCGGGCTCGGCTTAAGGCCGGGGCACAAGTGCGGGCTAAGCTTAAGGCCGGGGCACAAGTGTGGGCTCGGCTTAAGGCCGGGGCACAAGTGCGGGCTCGGCTTAAGGCCGTGGCACAAGTGCGGGCTAGGCTTAAGGCCGGGGCACAAGTGCGGGCTAGGCTTAAGGCCAGGGCACAAGTGCGGGCTAGGCTTAAGGCCGGGGCACAAGTGCGGGCTAGGCTTAAGGCCTGGGCACAAGTGCGGGCTAAGCTTAAGGCCGGGGCACAAGTGCGGGCTAAGCTTAAGGCCGGGGCACAAGTGCGGGCTAGGCTTAAGGCCGGGGCACAAGTGCGGGCTAGGCTTAAGGCCTGGGCACAAATGCGTGCTAGGCTTAAGGCCTGGGCACAAGTGCGGGCTAGGCTTAAGGCCTGGGCACAAGTGCGGGCTAGGCTTAAAGCCTGGGCACAAGTGCGGGCTAGGCTTAAGGCCTGGGCACAAGTGCGGGCTAGGCTTAAGGCAGGGGCACAAGTTCGGGCTAGGATCAAGGCAGGGGGCACAAGTGCGGGCTAGGCTTAAGGCCTGGGCACAAGTGCGGGCTAGGCTTAAGGCCTGGGCACAAGTGCAGTGCTGGCTAGGATCAAGGCAGGGGCCACAAGTGCCAGCTAGGCTTAAGGCATGGGCACAAGTGCCAGCCAGGCTTAAGGCCTGGGCACAAGTGCGGGCTAGGCTTAAGGCCTGGGCACAAGTGCGGGCTAGGCTTAAGGCCTCGGCACAAGTGCGGGTTAGGCTTAAGGCCTGGGCACAAGTGCGGGCTAGGCTTAAGGCCTGGGCACAAGTGCGGGCAAGGCTTAAGGCCTGGGCACAATTGCGGGCTAGGCTTAAGGCCTGGGCACAAGTGCAGGCTAGGCTTAAGGCCTGGGCACAAGTGCAGGCTAGGCTTAAGGCCTGGGCACAAGTGCCGGCTAGGCTTAAGGCATGGGCACAAGTGCTGGCTAGGATCAAGGCAGGAGGCACAAGTGCGGGCTAGGCTTAAGGCCTGGGCACAAGTGCGGGTGAGGCTTAAGGCCTGGGCACAAGTGCGGGCTAGGCTTAAGGCCTGGGCACAAGTGCGGGCTAAGCTTAAGGCCGGGGCACAAGTGCGGGCTAGGCTTAAGGCCGGAGCACAAGTGCGGGCTAGGCTTAAGGCCTGGGCACAAGTGCGGGCTAGGCTTAAGGCCTGGGCACAAGTGCGGGTTAGGCTTAAGGCCTGGGCACAAGTGCGGGCTAGGCTTAAGGCAGGGGCACAAGTGCGGGCTAGGTTTAAGGCCTGGGCACAAGTGCGGGCTAGGCTTAAGGCCTGGGCACAAGTGCGGGCTAGGCTTAAGGCCTGGGCACAAGTGCGGGTTAGGCTTAAGGCCTGGGCACAAGTGCGGGCTAGGCTTAAGGCAGGGGCACAAGTGCGGGCTAGGTTTAAGGCCTAGGCACAAGTGCGGGCTAGGCTTAAGGCCTGGGCACAAGTGCGGGCTAGGATCAAGGCAGGGGGCACAAGTGCGGGCTAGGATCAAGGCAGGGGGCACAAGTGCGGGTGAGGCTTAAGGCCTGGGCACAAGTGCGGGCTAGGCTTAAGGCCTGGGCACAAGTGCGGGCTAAGCTTAAGGCCGGGGCACAAGTGCGGGCTAGGCTTAAGGCCGGAGCACAAGTGCGGGCTAGGCTTAAGGCCTGGGCACAAGTGCGGGCTAGGCTTAAGGCCTGGGCACAAGTGCGGGTTAGGCTTAAGGCCTGGGCACAAGTGCGGGCTAGGCTTAAGGCAGGGGCACAAGTGCGGGCTAGGTTTAAGGCCTGGGCACAAGTGCGGGCTAGGCTTAAGGCCTGGGCACAAGTGCGGGCTAGGCTTAAGGCCTGGGCACAAGTGCGGGTTAGGCTTAAGGCCTGGGCACAAGTGCGGGCTAGGCTTAAGGCAGGGGCACAAGTGCGGGCTAGGTTTAAGGCCTAGGCACAAGTGCGGGCTAGGCTTAAGGCCTGGGCACAAGTGCGGGCTAGGATCAAGGCAGGGGGCACAAGTGCGGGCTAGGATCAAGGCAGGGGGCACAAGTGCGGGCTAGGCTTAACGCCTGGGCACAAGTGCAGGCTAGGCTTAAGGCCTGGGCACAAGTGCAGGCTAGGCTTAAGGCCTGGGCACAAGTGCAGTGCTGGCTAGGATCAAGGCAAAGGCCACAAGTGCCAGCTAGGCTTAAGGCATGGGCACAAGTGTGGGCTAGGCTTAAGGCCTAGGCACAAGTGCGGGCTAGGCTTAAGGCCTGGGCACAAGTGCGGGCTAGGCTTAAGGCCTGGGCACAAGTGCGGGCTAGGCTTAAGGCCTGGGCACAAGTGCGGGCTAGGCTTAAGGCCGGGGCACAAGTGCAGGCTAGGCTTAAGGCCTGGGCACAAATGCAGTGCTGGCTAGGATCAAGGCAAAGGCCACAAGTGCCAGCTAGGCTTAAGGCATGGGCACAAGTGTGGGCTAGGCTTAAGGCCTAGGCACAAGTGCGGGCAAGGCTTAAGGCCTGGGCACAAGTGCGGGCTAGGCTTAAGGCCTGGGCACAAGTGCGGGCTAGGCTTAAGGCCTGGGCACAAGTGCGGGCTAGGCTTAAGGCCGGGGCACAAGTGCGGGCTAGGCTTAAGGCAGGGGCACAAGTGCGGGCTAGGTTTAAGGCCTGGGCACAAGTGCGGGCTAGGCTTAAGGCCTGGGCACAAGTGCGGGCTAGGCTTAAGGCCTGGGCACAAGTGCGGGTTAGGCTTAAGGCCTGGGCACAAGTGCGGGCTAGGCTTAAGGCAGGGGCACAAGTGCGGGCTAGGTTTAAGGCCTGGGCACAAGTGCGGGCTAGGCTTAAGGCCTGGGCACAAGTGCGGGCTAGGCTTAAGGCCTGGGCACAAGTGCGGGTTAGGCTTAAGGCCTGGGCACAAGTGCGGGCTAGGCTTAAGGCAGGGGCACAAGTGCGGGCTAGGTTTAAGGCCTAGGCACAAGTGCGGGCTAGGCTTAAGGCCTGGGCACAAGTGCGGGCTAGGATCAAGGCAGGGGGCACAAGTGCGGGCTAGGATCAAGGCAGGGGGCACAAGTGCGGGTGAGGCTTAAGGCCTGGGCACAAGTGCGGGCTCGGCTTAAGGCCGGGGCACAAGTGCGGGCTCGGCTTAAGGCCGGGGCACAAGTGCGGGCTCGGCTTAAGGCCGGGGCACAAGTGTGGGCTCGGCTTAAGGCCGGGGCACAAGTGCGGGCTCGGCTTAAGGCCGGGGCACAAGTGCGGGCTAGGCTTAAGGCCGGGGCACAAGTGCGGGCTAGGCTTAAGGCCAGGGCACAAGTGCGGGCTAGGCTTAAGGCCGGGGCACAAGTGCGGGCTAGGCTTAAGGCCTGGGCACAAGTGCGGGCTAAGCTTAAGGCCGGGGCACAAGTGCGGGCTAAGCTTAAGGCCGGGGCACAAGTGCGGGCTAGGCTTAAGGCCGGGGCACAAGTGCGGGCTAGGCTTAAGGCCTGGGCACAAGTGCGGGCTAGGCTTAAGGCCTGGGCACAAGTGCGGGCTAGGCTTAACGCCTGGGCACAAGTGCGGGCTAGGCTTAAGGCCTGGGCACAAGTGCGGGCTAGGCTTAAGGCCTGGGCACAAGTGCGGGCTAGGCTTAAGGCCTGGGCACAAGTGCGGGCTAGGCTTAAGGCCTGGGCACAAGTGCGGGCTAGGCTTAAGGCCTGGGCACAAGTGCGGGCTAGGCTTAAGGCCTGGGCACAAGTGCGGGCTAGGCTTAAGGCCTGGGCACAAGTGCGGGCTAGGCTTAAGGCCTGGGCACAAGTGCGGGCTAGGCTTAAGGCCTGGGCACAAGTGCAGGCTAGGCTTAAGGCCTGGGCACAAGTGCGGGCTAGGCTTAAGGCAGGGGCACAAGTGCGGGCTAGGTTTAAGACCTGGGCACAAGTGCGGGCTAGGCTTAAGGCCTGGGCACAAGTGCGGGCTAGGATCAAGGCAGGGGGCACAAGTGCGGGCTAGGATCAAGGCAGGGGGCACAAGTGCGGGCTAGGCTTAACGCCTGGGCACAAGTGCAGGCTAGGCTTAAGGCCTGGGCACAAGTGCAGGCTAGGCTTAAGGCCTGGGCACAAGTGCAGTGCTGGCTAGGATCAAGGCAAAGGCCACAAGTGCCAGCTAGGCTTAAGGCATGGGCACAAGTGTGGGCTAGGCTTAAGGCCTAGGCACAAGTGCGGGCTAGGCTTAAGGCCTGGGCACAAGTGCGGGCTAGGCTTAAGGCCTGGGCACAAGTGCGGGCTAGGCTTAAGGCCTGGGCACAAGTGCGGGCTAGGCTTAAGGCCGGGGCACAAGTGCGGGCTAGGCTTAAGGCCGGGGCACAAGTGCGGGCTAGGCTTAAGGCCTGGGCACAAGTGCGGGCTAGGCTTAAGGCCTGGGCACAAGTGCGGGCTAGGATCAAGGCAGGGGGCACAAGTGCGGGCTAGGATCAAGGCAGGGGGCACAAGTGCGGGCTAGGCTTAACGCCTGGGCACAAGTGCAGGCTAGGCTTAAGGCCTGGGCACAAGTGCAGGCTAGGCTTAAGGCCTGGGCACAAGTGCAGTGCTGGCTAGGATCAAGGCAAAGGCCACAAGTGCCAGCTAGGCTTAAGGCATGGGCACAAGTGTGGGCTAGGCTTAAGGCCTAGGCACAAGTGCGGGCTAGGCTTAAGGCCTGGGCACAAGTGCGGGCAAGGCTTAAGGCCTGGGCACAATTGCGGGCTAGGCTTAAGGCCTGGGCACAAGTGCAGGCTAGGCTTAAGGCCTGGGCACAAGTGCAGGCTAGGCTTAAGGCCTGGGCACAAGTGCAGTGCTGGCTAGGATCAAGGCAGGGGCCACAAGTGCCGGCTAGGCTTAAGGCATGGGCACAAGTGCTGACTAGGATCAAGGCAGGAGGCACAAGTGCGGGCTAGGCTTAAGGCAGGGGCACAAGTGCGGGCTAGGATTAAGGCAGGGGCACAAGTGCGGGCTCGGCTTAAGGCAGGGGCACAAGTGCGGGTTCGGCTTAAGGCAGGGGCACTGGTGCGGGCTCGGCTTAAGGCCGGGGCACAAGTGCGGGCTCGGCTTAAGGCCGGGGCACAAGTGCGGGCTCGGCTTAAGGCCGGGGCACAAGTGCGGGCTCGGCTTAAGGCCGGGGCACAAGTGGGGGCTCGGCTTAAGGCCGGGGCACAAGTGCGGGCTCGGCTTAAGGCCGGGGCACAAGTGCGGGCTAGGCTTAAGGCCGGGGCACAAGTGCGGGCTAGGCTTAAGGCCGGGGCACAAGTGCGGGCTAGGCTTAAGGCCGGGGCACAAGTGCGGGCTAGGCTTAAGGCCGGGGCACAAGTGCGGGCTAGGCTTAAGGCCTGGGCACAAGTGCGGGCTAAGCTTAAGGCCGGGGCACAAGTGCGGGCTAAGCTTAAGGCCGGGGCACAAGTGCGGGCTAGGCTTAAGGCCGGGGCACAAGTGCGGGCTATGCTTAAGGCCTGGGCACAAGTGCGTGCTAGGCTTAAGGCCTGGGCACAAGTGCGGGCTAGGCTTAAGGCCTGGGCACAAGTGCGGGCTAGGCTTAAAGCCTGGGCACAAGTGCGGGCTAGGCTTAAGGCCTGGGCACAAGTGCGGGCTAGGCTTAAGGCAGGGGCACAAGTGCGGGCTAGGATCAAGGCAGGGGGCACAAGTGCGGGCTAGGCTTAAGGTCTGGGCACAAGTGCGGGCTAGGCTTAAGGCCTGGGCACAAGTGCAGTGCTGGCTAGGATCAAGGCAGGGGCCACAAGTGCCAGCTAGGCTTAAGGCATGGGCACATGTGCCAGCCAGGCTTAAGGCCTGGGCACAAGTGCGGGCTAGGCTTAAGGCCTGGGCACAAGTGCGGGCTAGGCTTAAGGCCTGGGCACAAGTGCGGGCTAAGCTTAAGGCCGGGGCACAAGTGCGGGCTAGGCTTAAGGCCGGGGCACAAGTGCGGGCTAGGCTTAAGGCCTGGGCACAAGTGCGGGCTAGGCTTACGGCCTGGGCACAAGTGCGGGCTAGGCTTTAGGCCTTGGCACAAGTGCGGGCTAGGCTTAAGGCCTGGGCACAAGTGCGGGCTAGGCTTAAGGCCTGGGCACAAGTGCGGGCTAGGCTTAAGGCCTGGGCAAAAGTGCGGGCTAGGCTTAAGGCCTGGGCACAAGTGCGGGCTAGGCTTAAGGCCTGGGCACAAGTGCGGGCTAGGCTTAAGGCCTGGGCACAAGTGCGGGCTAGGCTTAAGGCAGGGGCACAAGTGCGGGCTAGGCTTAAGGCTGTGGCACAAGTGCGGGCTAGGCTTAAGGCAGGGGCACAAGTGCGGGCTAGGATTAAGGCAGGGGCACAAGTGCGGGCTCGGCTTAAGGCAGGGGCACAAGTGTGGGTTCGGTTTAAGGCAAGGGCACTAGTGCGGGCTCGGCTTAAGGCCGGGGCACAAGTGCGGGCTCGGCTTAAGGCCGGCGCACAAGTGCGGGCTAGGCTTAAGGCCGGGGCACAAGTGCGGGCTCGGCTTAAGGCCGGGGCGCAAGTGCGGGCTAAGCTTAAGGCCGGGGCACAAGTGTGGGCTCGGCTTAAGGCCGGGGCACAAGTGCGGGCTCGGCTTAAGGCCGTGGCACAAGTGCGGGCTAGGCTTAAGGCCGGGGCACAAGTGCGGGCTAGGCTTAAGGCCAGGGCACAAGTGCGGGCTAGGCTTAAGGCCGGGGCACAAGTGCGGGCTAGGCTTAAGGCCTGGGCACAAGTGCGGGCTAAGCTTAAGGCCGGGGCACAAGTGCGGGCTAAGCTTAAGGCCGGGGCACAAGTGCGGGCTAAGCTTAAGGCCGGGGCACAAGTGTGGGCTCGGCTTAAGGCCGGGGCACAAGTGCGGGCTCGGCTTAAGGCCGTGGCACAAGTGCGGGCTAGGCTTAAGGCCGGGGCACAAGTGCGGGCTAGGCTTAAGGCCAGGGCACAAGTGCGGGCTAGGCTTAAGGCCGGGGCACAAGTTCGGGCTAGGCTTAAGGCCTGGGCACAAGTGCGGGCTAAGCTTAAGGCCGGGGCACAAGTGCGGGCTAAGCTTAAGGCCGGGGCACAAGTGCGGGCTAGGCTTAAGGCCGGGGCACAAGTGCGGGCTAGGCTTAAGGCCTGGGCACAAATGCGTGCTAGGCTTAAGGCCTGGGCACAAGTGCGGGCTAGGCTTAAGGCCTGGGCACAAGTGCGGGCTAGGCTTAAGGCCTGGGCACAAGTGCGGGCTAGGCTTAAGGCCGGGGCACAAGTGCGGGCTAGGCTTAAGGCCGGGGCACAAGTGCGGGCTAGGCTTAAGGCCTGGGCACAAGTGCGGGCTAGGCTTAAGGCCTGGGCACAAGTGCGGGCTAGGATCAAGGCAGGGGGCACAAGTGCGGGCTAGGATCAAGGCAGGGGGCACAAGTGCGGGCTAGGCTTAACGCCTGGGCACAAGTGCAGGCTAGGCTTAAGGCCTGGGCACAAGTGCAGGCTAGGCTTAAGGCCTGGGCACAAGTGCAGTGCTGGCTAGGATCAAGGCAAAGGCCACAAGTGCCAGCTAGGCTTAAGGCATGGGCACAAGTGTGGGCTAGGCTTAAGGCCTAGGCACAAGTGCGGGCTAGGCTTAAGGCCTGGGCACAAGTGCGGGCTAGGCTTAAGGCCTGGGCACAAGTGCGGGCTAGGCTTAAGGCCTGGGCACAAGTGCGGGCTAGGCTTAAGGCCGGGGCACAAGTGCGGGCTAGGCTTAAGGCCGGGGCACAAGTGCGGGCTAGGCTTAAGGCCTGGGCACAAGTGCTGGCTAGGCTTAAGGCCTGGGCACAAGTGCGGGCTAAGCTTAAGGCCGGGGCACAAGTGCGGGCTAAGCTTAAGGCCGGGGCACAAGTGCGGGCTAGGCTTAAGGCCGGGGCACAAGTGCGGGCTAGGCTTAAGGCCTGGGCACAAGTGCGTGCTAGGCTTAAGGCCTGGGCACAAGTGCGGGCTAGGCTTAAGGCCTGGGCACAAGTGCGGGCTAGGCTTAAAGCCTGGGCACAAGTGCGGGCTAGGCTTAAGGCCTGGGCACAAGTGTGGGCTAGGCTTAAGGCAGGGGCACAAGTGCGGGCTAGGATCAAGGCAGGGGGCACAAGTGCGGGCTAGGCTTAAGGCCTGGGCACAAGTGCGGGCTAGGCTTAAGGCCTGGGCACAAGTGCAGTGCTGGCTAGGATCAAGGCAGGGGCCACAAGTGCCAGCTAGGCTTAAGGCATGGGCACAAGTGCCAGCCAGGCTTAAGGCCTGGGCACAAGTGCGGGCTAGGCTTAAGGCCTGGGCACAAGTGCGGGCTAGGCTTAAGGCCTGGGCACAAGTGCGGGCTAAGCTTAAGGCCGGGGCACAAGTGCGGGCTAGGCCTAAGGCCGGGGCACAAGTGCGGGCTAGGCTTAAGGCCTGGGCACAAGTTCGGGCTAGGCTTACGGCCTGGGCACAAGTGCGGGCTAGGCTTTAGGCCTGGGCACAAGTGCGGGCTAGGCTTAAGGCCTGGGCACAAGTGCGGGCTAGGCTTAAGGCCTGGGCACAAGTGCGGGCTAGGCTTAAGGCCTGGGCAAAAGTGCGGGCTAGGCTTAAGGCCTGGGCACAAGTGCGGGCTAGGCTTAAGGCCTGGGCACAAGTGCGGGCTAGGCTTAAGGCCTGGGCACAAGTGCGGGCTAGGCTTAAGGCAGGGGCACAAGTGCGGGCTAGGCTTAAGGCTGGGGCACAAGTGCGGGCTAGGCTTAAGGCAGGGGCACAAGTGCGGGCTAGGATTAAGGCAGGGGCACAAGTGCGGGCTCGGCTTAAGGCAGGGGCACAAGTGCGGGTTCGGCTTAAGGCAAGGGCACTAGTGCGGGCTCGGCTTAAGGCCGGAGCACAAGTGCGGGCTAGGCTTAAGGCCGGGGCACAAGTGCGGGCTAGGCTTAAGGCCTGGGCACAAGTGCGGGCTAAGCTTAAGGCCGGGGCACAAGTGCGGGCTAAGCTTAAGGCCGGGGCACAAGTGCGGGCTAGGCTTAAGGCCGGGGCACAAGTGCGGGCTAGGCTTAAGGCCTGGGCACAAGTGCGTGCTAGGCTCAAGGCCTGGGCACAAGTGCGGGCTAGGCTTAAGGCAGGGGCACAAGTGCGGGCTAGGCTTAAGGCAGGGGCACAAGTGCGGGCTAGGCTTAAGGCAGGGGCACAAGTGCAGGCTAGGATTAAGGCAGGGGCACAAGTGCGGGCTCGGCTTAAGGCAGGGGCACAAGTGCGGGTTCGGCTTAAGGCAGGGGCACTGGTGCGGGCTCGGCTTAAGGCCGGGGCACAAGTGCGGGCTCGGCTTAAGGCCGGGGCACAAGTGCGGGCTCGGCTTAAGGCCGGGGCACAAGTGCGGGCTCGGCTTAAGGCCGGGGCACAAGTGCGGGCTCGGCTTAAGGCCGGGGCACAAGTGCGGGCTCGGCTTAAGGCCGGGGCACAAGTGCGGGCTAGGCTTAAGGCCGGGGCACAAGTGCGGGCTAGGCTTAAGGCCAGGGCACAAGTGCGGGCTAGGCTTAAGGCCGGGGCACAAGTGCGGGCTAGGCTTAAGGCCTGGGCACAAGTGCGGGCTAAGCTTAAGGCCGGGGCACAAGTGCGGGCTAAGCTTAAGGCCGGGGCACAAGTGCGGGCTAGGCTTAAGGCCGGGGCACAAGTGCGGGCTAGGCTTAAGGCCTGGGCACAAGTGCGGGCTAGGCTTAAGGCCTGGGCACAAGTGCGGGCTAGGCTTAACGCCTGGGCACAAGTGCGGGCTAGGCTTAAGGCCTGGGCACAAGTGCGGGCTAGGCTTAAGGCCTGGGCACAAGTGCGGGCTAGGCTTAAGGCCTGGGCACAAGTGCGGGCTAGGCTTAAGGCCTGGGCACAAGTGCGGGCTAGGCTTAAGGCCTGGGCACAAGTGCGGGCTAGGCTTAAGGCCTGGGCACAAGTGCAGGCTAGGCTTAAGGCCTGGGCACAAGTGCGGGCTAGGCTTAAGGCAGGGGCACAAGTGCGGGCTAGGTTTAAGGCCTGGGCACAAGTGCGGGCTAGGCTTAAGGCCTGGGCACAAGTGCGGGCTAGGATCAAGGCAGGGGGCACAAGTGCGGGCTAGGATCAAGGCAGGGGGCACAAGTGCGGGCTAGGCTTAACGCCTGGGCACAAGTGCAGGCTAGGCTTAAGGCCTGGGCACAAGTGCAGGCTAGGCTTAAGGCCTGGGCACAAGTGCAGTGCTGGCTAGGATCAAGGCAAAGGCCACAAGTGCCAGCTAGGCTTAAGGCATGGGCACAAGTGTGGGCTAGGCTCAAGGCCTAGGCACAAGTGCGGGCTAGGCTTAAGGCCTGGGCACAAGTGCGGGCTAGGCTTAAGGCCTGGGCACAAGTGCGGGCTAGGCTTAAGGCCTGGGCACAAGTGCGGGCTAGGCTTAAGGCCGGGGCACAAGTGCGGGCTAGGCTTAAGGCCGGGGCACAAGTGCGGGCTAGGCTTAAGGCCTGGGCACAAGTGCGGGCTAGGCTTAAGGCCTGGGCACAAGTGCGGGCTAGGATCAAGGCAGGGGGCACAAGTGCGGGCTAGGATCAAGGCAGGGGGCACAAGTGCGGGCTAGGCTTAACGCCTGGGCACAAGTGCAGGCTAGGCTTAAGGCCTGGGCACAAGTGCAGGCTAGGCTTAAGGCCTGGGCACAAGTGCAGTGCTGGCTAGGATCAAGGCAAAGGCCACAAGTGCCAGCTAGGCTTAAGGCATGGGCACAAGTGTGGGCTAGGCTTAAGGCCTAGGCACAAGTGCGGGCTAGGCTTAAGGCCTGGGCACAAGTGCGGGCAAGGCTTAAGGCCTGGGCACAATTGCGGGCTAGGCTTAAGGCCTGGGCACAAGTGCAGGCTAGGCTTAAGGCCTGGGCACAAGTGCAGGCTAGGCTTAAGGCCTGGGCACAAGTGCAGTGCTGGCTAGGATCAAGGCAGGGGCCACAAGTGCCGGCTAGGCTTAAGGCATGGGCACAAGTGCTGGCTAGGATCAAGGCAGGAGGCACAAGTGCGGGCTAGGCTTAAGGCCTGGGCACAAGTGCGGGTGAGGCTTAAGGCCTGGGCACAAGTGCGGGCTAGGCTTAAGGCCTGGGCACAAGTGCGGGCTAAGCTTAAGGCCGGGGCACAAGTGCGGGCTAGGCTTAAGGCCGGAGCACAAGTGCGGGCTAGGCTTAAGGCCTGGGCACAAGTGCGGGCTAGGCTTAAGGCCTGGGCACAAGTGCGGGTTAGGCTTAAGGCCTGGGCACAAGTGCGGGCTAGGCTTAAGGCCTGGGCACAAGTGCGGGCTAGGCTTAAGGCCTGGGCACAAGTGCAGGCTAGACTTCAGGCCTGGGCACAAGTGCAGGCTAGGCTTAAGGCCTGGGCACAAGTGCAGTGCTGGCTAGGATCAAGGCAGGGGCCACAAGTGCCGGCTAGGCTTAAGGCATGGGCACAAGTGCCAGCCAGGCTTAAGGCCTAGGCACAAGTGCGGGCTAGGCTTAAGGCCTGGGCACAAGTGCGGGCTAGGCTTAAGGCCTGGGCACAAGTGCGGGCTAGGCTTAAGGCCTGGGCACAAGTGCGGGCTAGGCTTAAGGCCTGGGCACAAGTGCGGGCTAGGCTTAAGGCCTGGGCACAAGTGCGGGCTAGGCTTAAGGCCTGGGCACAAGTGCGGGCTAGGCTTAAGGCCTGGGCACAAGTGCGGGCTAGGCTTAACGCCTGGGCACAAGTGCGGGCTAGGCTTAAGGCCTGGGCACAAGTGCGGGCTAGGCTTAAGGCCTGGGCACAAGTGCGGGCTAGGCTTAAGGCCTGGGCACAAGTGCGGGCTAGGCTTAAGGCCTGGGCACAAGTGCGGGCTAGGCTTAAGGCCTGGGCACAAGTGCGGGCTAGGCTTAAGGCCTGGGCACAAGTGCGGGCTAGGCTTCAGGCCTGGGCACAAGTGCGGGCTAGGCTTAAGGCCTGGGCACAAGTGCGGGCTAGGCTTAAGGCCTGGGCACAAGTGCAGGCTAGGCTTAAGGCCTGGGCACAAGTGCGGGCTAGGCTTAAGGCAGGGGCACAAGTGCGGGCTAGGTTTAAGGCCTGGGCACAAGTGCGGGCTAGGCTTAAGGCCTGGGCACAAGTGCGGGCTAGGATCAAGGCAGGGGGCACAAGTGCGGGCTAGGATCAAGGCAGGGGGCACAAGTGCGGGCTAGGCTTAACGCCTGGGCACAAGTGCAGGCTAGGCTTAAGGCCTGGGCACAAGTGCAGGCTAGGCTTAAGGCCTGGGCACAAGTGCAGTGCTGGCTAGGATCAAGGCAAAGGCCACAAGTGCCAGCTAGGCTTAAGGCATGGGCACAAGTGTGGGCTAGGCTTAAGGCCTAGGCACAAGTGCGGGCTAGGCTTAAGGCCTGGGCACAAGTGCGGGCTAGGCTTAAGGCCTGGGCACAAGTGCGGGCTAGGCTTAAGGCCTGGGCACAAGTGCGGGCTAGGCTTAAGGCCGGGGCACAAGTGCGGGCTAGGCTTAAGGCCGGGGCACAAGTGCGGGCTAGGCTTAAGGCCTGGGCACAAGTGCGGGCTAGGCTTAAGGCCTGGGCACAAGTGCGGGCTAGGATCAAGGCAGGGGGCACAAGTGCGGGCTAGGCTTAACGCCTGGGCACAAGTGCAGGCTAGGCTTAAGGCCTGGGCACAAGTGCAGGCTAGGCTTAAGGCCTGGGCACAAGTGCAGTGCTGGCTAGGATCAAGGCAAAGGCCACAAGTGCCAGCTAGGCTTAAGGCATGGGCACAAGTGTGGGCTAGGCTTAAGGCCTAGGCACAAGTGCGGGCTAGGCTTAAGGCCTGGGCACAAGTGCGGGCTGGGCTTAAGGCCTGGGCACAAGTGCGGGCTAGGCTTAAGGCCTGGGCACAAGTGCGGGCTAGGCTTAAGGCCGGGGCACAAGTGCGGGCTAGGCTTAAGGCCGGGGCACAAGTGCGGGCTAGGCTTAAGGCCTGGGCACAAGTGCTGGCTAGGCTTAAGGCCTGGGCACAAGTGCGGGCTAAGCTTAAGGCCGGGGCACAAGTGAGGGCTAAGCTTAAGGCCGGGGCACAAGTGCGGGCTAGGCTTAAGGCCGGGGCACAAGTGCGGGCTAGGCTTAAGGCCTGGGCACAAGTGCGTGCTAGGCTTAAGGCCTGGGCACAAGTGCGGGCTAGGCTTAAGGCCTGGGCACAAGTGCGGGCTAGGCTTAAAGCCTGGGCACAAGTGCGGGCTAGGCTTAAGGCCTGGGCACAAGTGCGGGCTAGGCTTAAGGCAGGGGCACAAGTGCGGGCTAGGATCAAGGCAGGGGGCACAAGTGCGGGCTAGGCTTAAGGCCTGGGCACAAGTGCGGGCTAGGCTTAAGGCCTGGGCACAAGTGCAGTGCTGGCTAGGATCAAGGCAGGGGCCACAAGTGCCAGCTAGGCTTAAGGCATGGGCACAAGTGCCAGCCAGGCTTAAGGCCTGGGCACAAGTGCGGGCTAGGCTTAAGGCCTGGGCACAAGTGCGGGCTAGGCTTAAGGCCTGGGCACAAGTGTGGGCTAAGCTTAAGGCCGGGGCACAAGTGCGGGCTAGGCTTAAGGCCGGGGCACAAGTGCGGGCTAGGCTTAAGGCCGGGGCACAAGTGCGGGCTAGGCTTAAGGCCTGGGCACAAGTGCGGGCTAGGCTTACGGCCTGGGCACAAGTGCGGGCTAGGCTTTAGGCCTGGGCACAAGTGCGGGCTAGGCTTAAGGCCTGGGCACAAGTGCGGGCTAGGCTTAAGGCCTGGGCACAAGTGCGGGCTAGGCTTAACGCCTGGGCACAAGTGCGGGCTAGGCTTAAGGCCTGGGCACAAGTGCGGGCTAGGCTTAAGGCCTGGGCACAAGTGCGGGCTAGGCTTAAGGCCTGGGCACAAGTGCGGGCTAGGCTTAAGGCCTGGGCACAAGTGCGGGCTAGGCTTAAGGCCTGGGCACAAGTGCGTGCTAGGCTTAAGGCCTGGGCACAAGTGCGGGCTAGGCTTAAGGCCTGGGCACAAGTGCGGGCTAGGCTTAAGGCCTGGGCACAAGTGCGGGCTAGGCTTAAGGCCTGGGCACAAGTGCGGGCTAGGCTTAAGGCCTGGGCACAAGTGCGGGCTAGGCTTAAGGCCTGGGCACAAGTGCAGGCTAGGCTTAAGGCCTGGGCACAAGTGCGGGCTAGGCTTAAGGCAGGGGCACAAGTGCGGGCTAGGTTTAAGGCCTGGGCACAAGTGCGGGCTAGGCTTAAGGCCTGGGCACAAGTGCGGGCTAGGATCACGGCAGGGGGCACAAGTGCGGGCTAGGATCAAGGCAGGGGGCACAAGTGCGGGCTAGGCTTAACACCTGGGCACAAGTGCAGGCTAGGCTTAAGGCCTGGGCACAAGTGCAGGCTAGGCTTAAGGCCTGGGCACAAGTGCAGTGCTGGCTAGGATCAAGGCAAAGGCCACAAGTGCCAGCTAGGCTTAAGGCATGGGCACAAGTGTGGGCTAGGCTTAAGGCCTAGGCACAAGTGCGGGCTAGGCTTAAGGCCTGGGCACAAGTGCGGGCTAGGCTTAAGGCCTGGGCACAAGTGCGGGCTAGGCTTAAGGCCTGGGCACAAGTGCGGGCTAGGCTTAAGGCCAGGGCACAAGTGCGGGCTAGGCTTAAGGCCGGGGCACAAGTGCGGGCTAGGCTTAAGGCCTGGGCACAAGTGCGGGCTAGGCTTAAGGCCTGGGCACAAGTGCGGGCTAGGATCAAGGCAGGGGGCACAAGTGCGGGCTAGGATCAAGGCAGGGGGCACAAGTGCGGGCTAGGCTTAACGCCTGGGCACAAGTGCAGGCTAGGCTTAAGGCCTGGGCACAAGTGCAGGCTAGGCTTAAGGCCTGGGCACAAGTGCAGTGCTGGCTAGGATCAAGGAAAAGGCCACAAGTGCCAGCTAGGCTTAAGGCATGGGCACAAGTGTGGGCTAGGCTTAAGGCCTAGGCACAAGTGCGGGCTAGGCTTAAGGCCTGGGCACAAGTGCGGGCTAGGCTTAAGGCCTGGGCACAAGTGCGGGCTAGGCTTAAGGCCGGGGCACAAGTGCGGGCTAGGCTTAAGGCCTGGGCACAAGTGCGGGCTAGGCTTAAGGCCTGGGCACAAGTGCGGGCTAAGCTTAAGGCCGGGGCACAAGTGCGGGCTAGGCTTAAGGCCGGGGCACAAGTGCGGGCTAGGCTTAAGGCCTGGGCACAAGTGCGGGCTAGGCTTAAGGCCTGGGCACAAGTGCGGGCTAGGCTTTAGGCCTGGGCACAAGTGCGGGCTAGGCTAAAGGCCTGGGCACAAGTGCGGGCTAGGCTTACGGCCTGGGCACAAGTGCGGGCTAGGCTTTAGGCCTGGGCACAAGTGCGGGCTAGGCTTAAGGCCTGGGCACAAGTGCGGGCTAGGCTTAAGGCCTGGGCACAAGTGCGGGCTAGGCTTAAGGCCTGGGCAAAAGTGCGGGCTAGGCTTAAGGCCTGGGCACAAGTGCGGGCTAGGCTTAAGGCCTGGGCACAAGTGCGGGCTAGGCTTAAGGCAGGGGCACAAGTGCGGGCTAGGCTTAAGGCTGGGGCACAAGTGCGGGCTAGGCTTAAGGCAGGGGCACAAGTGCGGGCTAGGATTAAGGCAGGGGCACAAGTGCGGGCTCGGCTTAAGGCAGGGGCACAAGTGCGGGTTCGGCTTAAGGCAAGGGCACTAGTGCGGGCTCGGCTTAAGGCCGGGGCACAAGTGCGGGCTCGGCTTAAGGCCGGGGCACAAGTGCGGGCTCGGCTTAAGGCCGGGGCACAAGTGCGGGCTCGGCTTAAGGCCGGGGCACAAGTGTGGGCTCGGCTTAAGGCCGGGGCACAAGTGCGGGCTCAGCTTAAGGCCGGGGTACAAGTGCGGGCTAGGCTTAAGGCCGGGGCACAAGTGCGGGCTAGGCTTAAGGCCGGGGCACAAGTGCGGGCTAGGCTTAAGGCCGGGGCACAAGTGCGGGCTAGGCTTAAGGCCTGGGCACAAGTGCGGGCTAAGCTTAAGGCCGGGGCACAAGTGCGGGCTAAGCTTAAGGCCGGGGCACAAGTGCGGGCTAGGCTTAAGGCCGGGGCACAAGTGCGGGCTAGGCTTAAGGCCTGGGCACAAGTGCGTGCTAGGCTCAAGGCCTGGGCACAAGTGCGGGCTAGGCTTAAGGCAGGGGCACAAGTGCGGGCTAGGCTTAAGGCAGGGGCACAAGTGCGGGCTAGGCTTAAGGCAGGGGCACAAGTGCGGGCTAGGATTAAGGCCGGGGCACAAGTGCGGGCTAAGCTTAAGGCCGGGGCACAAGTGCGGGCTAGGCTTAAGGCCGGGGCACAAGTGCGGGCTAGGCTTAAGGCCTGGGCACAAGTGCGTGCTAGGCTTAAGGCCTGGGCACAAGTGCGGGCTAGGCTTAAGGCCTGGGCACAAGTGCGGGCTAGGCTTAAAGCCTGGGCACAAGTGCGGGCTAGGCTTAAGGCCTGGGCACAAGTGCGGGCTAGGCTTAAGGCAGGGGCACAAGTGCGGGCTAGGATCAAGGCAGGGGGCACAAGTGCGGGCTAGGCTTAAGGCCTGGGCACAAGTGCGGGCTAGGCTTAAGGCCTGGGCACAAGTGCAGTGCTGGCTAGGATCAAGGCAGGGGCCACAAGTGCCAGCTAGGCTTAAGGCATGGGCACAAGTGCCAGCCAGGCTTAAGGCCTGGGCACAAGTGCGGGCTAGGCTTAAGGCCTGGGCACAAGTGCGGGCTAGGCTTAAGGCCTGGGCACAAGTGCGGGTTAGGCTTAAGGCCTGGGCACAAGTGCGGGCTAGGCTTAAGGCCTGGGCACAAGTGCGGGCAAGGCTTAAGGCCTGGGCACAAGTGCGGGCTAGGCTTAAGGCCTGGGCACAAGTGCAGGCTAGGCTTAAGGCCTGGGCACAAGTGCAGGCTAGGCTTAAGGCCTGGGCACAAGTGCAGTGCTGGCTAGGATCAAGGCAGGGGCCACAAGTGCCGGCTAGGCTTAAGGCATGGGCACAAGTGCTGGCTAGGATCAAGGCAGGAGGCACAAGTGCGGGCTAGGCTTAAGGCCTGGGCACAAGTGCGGGTGAGGCTTAAGGCCTGGGCACAAGTGCGGGCTAGGCTTAAGGCCTGGGCACAAGTGCGGGCTAAGCTTAAGGCCGGGGCACAAGTGCGGGCTAAGCTTAAGGCCGGGGCACAAGTGCGGGCTAGGCTTAAGGCCGGAGCACAAGTGCGGGCTAGGCTTAAGGCCTGGGCACAAGTGCGGGCTAGGCTTAAGGCCTGGGCACAAGTGCGGGTTAGGCTTAAGGCCTGGGCACAAGTGCGGGTTAGGCTTAAGGCCTGGGCACAAGTGCGGGCTAGGCTTAAGGCCTGGGCACAAGTGCGGGCTAGGCTTAAGGCCTGGGCACAAGTGCAGGCTAGGCTTCAGGCCTGGGCACAAGTGCAGGCTAGGCTTAAGGCCTGGGCACAAGTGCAGTGCTGGCTAGGATCAAGGCAGGGGCCACAAGTGCCGGCTAGGCTTAAGGCATGGGCACAAGTGCCAGCCAGGCTTAAGGCCTGGGCACAAGTGCGGGCTAGGCTTAAGGCATGGGCACAAGTGCAGTGCTGGCCAGGATCAAGGCAGGGGGCACAAGTGCTGGCTAGGCTTAAGGCATTCAGCTAACTCTTTGCACTCTTTGCATAAAGGGTTAGGCACCCATAGGGGTGAAGAGCTAGCTTTCACCCCTCTACTCTGTACTTGGACATTTAGGACTAGATCCTTTGTTATACAGTGCGGAGCCTCTCCATAACCCCATGCTCCAAGCGACCAGGCACTTCTTGTCTGTCCTCCGTAAATGGGTAATGCCTTCTTCCCCAATTACAGTCGTGCATGCGCATTCAGACGGGACAAGAGCGAAGAGCGTAAAGCTGGCCCTATGTGCATAACCAACATGAAGCTGAAGACAAAAACAAACAAACAAGCATTCAAGGGGCTCAAAAGTGCAGGCTAGGCTTAAGGCCTGGGCACAAGTGCGGGTTAGGCTTAAGGCCTGGGCACAAGTGCTGGCTAGGATCAAGGCAGGGGGCACAAGTGCGGGCTAGGCTTAAGGCCTGGGCACAAGTGCGGGCTAGGCTTAAGGCCTGGGCACAAGTGCGAGCTAGGCTTAAGGCCTGGGCACAAGTGCGGGCTAGGCTTAAGGCCTGGGCACAAGTGCGGGCTAGGCTTAAGGCCTGGGCACAAGTGCGGGCTAGGCTTAAGGCCTGGGCACAAGTGCGGGCTAGGCTTAAGGCCTGGGCACAAGTGCGGGCTAGGCTTAACGCCTGGGCACAAGTGCGGGCTAGGCTTAAGGCCTGGGCACAAGTGCGGGCTAGGCTTAAGGCCTGGGCACAAGTGCGGGCTAGGCTTAAGGCCTGGGCACAAGTGCGGGCTAGGCTTAAGGCCTGGGCACAAGTGCGTGCTAGGCTTAAGGCCTGGGCACAAGTGCGGGCTAGGCTTAAGGCCTGGGCACAAGTGCGGGCTAGGCTTAAGGCCTGGGCACAAGTGCGGGCTAGGCTTATGGCCTGGGCACAAGTGCGGGCTAGGCTTAAGGCCTGGGCACAAGTGCGGGCTAGGCTTAAGGCCTGGGCACAAGTGCGGGCTAGGCTTAAGGACTGGGCACAAGTGCGGGCTAGGCTTAACGCCTGGGCACAAGTGCGGGCTAGGCTTAAGGGCTGGGCACAAGTGCGGGCTAGGCTTAAGGCCTGGGCACAAGTGCGGGCTAGGCTTAAGGCCTGGGCACAAGTGCGGGCTAGGCTTAAGGCCTGGGCACAAGTGCGGGCTAGGCTTAAGGCCTGGGCACAAGTGCGGGCTAGGCTTAAGGCCTGGGCACAAGTGCGGGCTAGGCTTAAGGCCTGGGCACAAGTGCGGGCTAGGCTTAAGGCCTGGGCACATGTGCGGGCTAGGCTCAAGGCCTGGGCACAAGTGCGGGCTAGGATCAAGGCAGGGGGCACAAGTGCGGGCTAGGATCAAGGCAGGGGGCACAAGTGCGGGCTAGGCTTAAGGCCTGGGCACAAGTGCGGGCGAAGCTTAAGGCCGGGGCACAAGTGCGGGCTAAGCTTAAGGCCGGGGCACAAGTGCGGGCTAGGCTTAAGGCCGGGGCACAAGTGCGGGCTATGCTTAAGGCCTGGGCACAAGTGCGTGCTAGGCTTAAGGCCTGGGCACAAGTGCGGGCTAGGCTTAAGGCAGGGGCACAAGTGCGGGCTAGGCTTAAGGCAGGGGCACAAGTGCGGGCTAGGCTTAAGGCAGGGGCACAAGTGCAGGCTAGAATTAAGGCCTGGGCACAAGTGCAGGCTAGAATTAAGGCCTGGGCACAAGTGCAGGCTAGAATTAAGGCCTGGGCACAAGTGCAGGCTAGAATTAAGGCCTGGGCACAAGTGCGGGCTAGGCTTAAGGCCTGGGCACAAGTGCGGGCTAGGCTTAAGGCCTGGGCACAAGTGCGGGCTAGGCTTAAGGCCTGGGCACAAGTGCGGGCTAGGCTTAAGGCCTGGGCACAAGTGCGTGCTAGGCTTAAGGCCTGGGCACAAGTGCGGGCTAGGCTTAAGGCCTGGGCACAAGTGCGGGCTAGGCTTAAGGCCTGGGCACAAGTGCGGGCTAGGCTTATGGCCTGGGCACAAGTGCGGGCTAGGCTTAAGGCCTGGGCACAAGTGCGGGCTAGGCTTAAGGCCTGGGCACAAGTGCGGGCTAGGCTTAAGGCCTGGGCACAAGTGCGGGCTAGGCTTAACGCCTGGGCACAAGTGCGGGCTAGGCTTAAGGGCTGGGCACAAGTGCGGGCTAGGCTTAAGGCCTGGGCACAAGTGCGGGCTAGGCTTAAGGCCTGGGCACAAGTGCGGGCTAGGCTTAAGGCCTGGGCACAAGTGCGGGCTAGGCTTAAGGCCTGGGCACAAGTGCGGGCTAGGCTTAAGGCCTGGGCACAAGTGCGGGCTAGGCTTAAGGCCTGGGCACAAGTGCGGGCTAGGCTTAAGGCCTGGGCACATGTGCGGGCTAGGCTCAAGGCCTGGGCACAAGTGCGGGCTAGGATCAAGGCAGGGGGCACAAGTGCGGGCTAGGATCAAGGCAGGGGGCACAAGTGCGGGCTAGGCTTAAGGCCTGGGCACAAGTGCGGGCGAAGCTTAAGGCCGGGCCACAAGTGCGGGCTAAGCTTAAGGCCGGGGCACAAGTGCGGGCTAGGCTTAAGGCCGGGGCACAAGTGCGGGCTATGCTTAAGGCCTGGGCACAAGTGCGTGCTAGGCTTAAGGCCTGGGCACAAGTGCGGGCTAGGCTTAAGGCAGGGGCACAAGTGCGGGCTAGGCTTAAGGCAGGGGCACAAGTGCGGGCTAGGCTTAAGGCAGGGGCACAAGTGCAGGCTAGAATTAAGGCCTGGGCACAAGTGCAGGCTAGAATTAAGGCCTGGGCACAAGTGCAGGCTAGAATTAAGGCCTGGGCACAAGTGCAGGCTAGAATTAAGGCCTGGGCACAAGTGCAGTGCTGGCTAGGATCAAGGCAGGGGCCACAAGTGCCAGCTAGGCTTAAGGCATGTGCACAAGTGTGGGCTAGGCTTAAGGCCTAGGCACAAGTGCGGGCTAGGCTTAAGGCCTGGGCACAAGTGCGGGCTAGGCTTAAGGCCTGGGCACAAGTGCGGGCTAGGCTTAAGGCCTGGGCACAAGTGCGGGCTAGGCTTAAGGCCTGGGCACAAGTGCAGGCTAGGCTTAAGGCCTGGGCACAAGTGCGGGCTAGGCTTAAGGCCTGGGCACAAGTGCGGGCTAGGCTTAAGGCCTGGGCACAAGTGCGGGCTAGGCTTAACGCCTGGGCACAAGTGCGGGCTAGGCTTAAGGCCTGGGCACAAGTGCGGGCTAGGCTTAAGGCCTGGGCACAAGTGCGGGCTAGGCTTAAGGCCTGGGCACAAGTGCGGGCTAGGCTTAAGGCCTGGGCACAAGTGCGGGCTAGGCTTAAGGCCTGGGCACAAGTGCGGGCTAGGCTTAAGGCCTGGGCACAAGTGCGGGCTAGGCTTAAGGCCTGGGCACAAGTGCAGGCTAGGCTTAAGGCCTGGGCACAACTGCGGGCTAGGCTTAAGGCAGGGGCACAAGTGCGGGCTAGGTTTAAGGCCTGGGCACAAGTGCGGGCTAGGCTTAAGGCCTGGGCACAAGTGCGGGCTAGGATCAAGGCAGGGGGCACAAGTGCGGGCTAGGATCAAGGCAGGGGGCACAAGTGCGGGCTAGGCTTAACGCCTGGGCACATGTGCAGGCTAGGCTTAAGGCCTGGGCACAAGTGCAGGCTAGGCTTAAGGCCTGGGCACAAGTGCAGTGCTGGCTAGGATCAAGGCAAAGGCCACAAGTGCCAGCTAGGCTTAAGGCATGGGCACAAGTGTGGGCTAGGCTTAAGGCCTAGGCACAAGTGCGGGCTAGGCTTAAGGCCTGGGCACAAGTGCGGGCTAGGCTTAAGGCCTGGGCACAAGTGCGGGCTAGGCTTAAGGCCTGGGCACAAGTGCGGGCTAGGCTTAAGGCCGGGGCACAAGTGCGGGCTAGGCTTAAGGCCGGGGCACAAGTGCGGGCTAGGCTTAAGGCCTGGGCACAAGTGCGGGCTAGGCTTAAGGCCTGGGCACAAGTGCGGGCTAGGATCAAGGCAGGGGGCACAAGTGCGGGCTAGGATCAAGGCAGGGGGCACAAGTGCGGGCTAGGCTTAACGCCTGGGCACAAGTGCAGGCTAGGCTTAAGGCCGGGACACAAGTGCGGGCTAGGCTTAAGGCCTGGGCACAAGTGCTGGCTAGGCTTAAGGCCTGGGCACAAGTGCGGGCTAAGCTTAAGGCCGGGGCACAAGTGCGGGCTAGGCTTAAGGCCGGGGCACAAGTGCGGGCTAGGCTTAAGGCCTGGGCACAAGTGTGGGCTAGGCTTAAGGCCTGGGCACAAGTGCGGGCTAGGCTTTAGGCCTGGGCACAAGTGCGGGCTAGGCTTAAGGCCTGGGCACAAGTGCGGGTTAGGCTTAAGGCCTGGGCACAAGTGCGGGCTAGGCTTAAGGCCTGGGCAAAAGTGCGGGCTAGGCTTAAGGCCTGGGCACAAGTGCGGGCTAGGCTTAAGGCCTGGGCACAACTGCGGGCTAGGCTTAAGGCCTGGGCACAAGTGCGGGCTAGGCTTAAGGCCTGGGCACAAGTGCGGGCTAGGCTTAAGGCAGGGGCACAAGTGCGGGCTAGGCTTAAGGCAGGGGCACAAGTGCGGGCTAGGCTTAAGGCAGGGGCACAAGTGCGGGCTAGGATTAAGGCAGGGGCACAAGTGCGGGCTCGGCTTAAGGCAGGGGCACAAGTGCGGGTTCGGCTTAAGGCAAGGGCACTAGTGCGGGCTCGGCTTAAGGCCGGGGCACAAGTGCGGGCTCGGCTTAAGGCCGGGGCACAAGTGTGGGCTCGGCTTAAGGCCGGGGCACAAGTGCGGGCTAGGCTTAAGGCCTGGGCACAAGTGCGGGCTAGGCTTAAGGCCTGGGCACAAGTGCGGGCTAGGATCAAGGCAGGGGGCACAAGTGCGGGCTAGGCTTAACGCCTGGGCACAAGTGCAGGCTAGGCTTAAGGCCTGGGCACAAGTGCAGGCTAGGCTTAAGGCCTGGGCACAAGTGCAGTGCTGGCTAGGATCAAGGCAAAGGCCACAAGTGCCAGCTAGGCTTAAGGCATGGGCACAAGTGTGGGCTAGGCTTAAGGCCTAGGCACAAGTGCGGGCTAGGCTTAAGGCCTGGGCACAAGTGCGGGCTGGGCTTAAGGCCTGGGCACAAGTGCGGGCTAGGCTTAAGGCCTGGGCACAAGTGCGGGCTAGGCTTAAGGCCGGGGCACAAGTGCGGGCTAGGCTTAAGGCCGGGGCACAAGTGCGGGCTAGGCTTAAGGCCTGGGCACAAGTGCTGGCTAGGCTTAAGGCCTGGGCACAAGTGCGGGCTAAGCTTAAGGCCGGGGCACAAGTGAGGGCTAAGCTTAAGGCCGGGGCACAAGTGCGGGCTAGGCTTAAGGCCGGGGCACAAGTGCGGGCTAGGCTTAAGGCCTGGGCACAAGTGCGTGCTAGGCTTAAGGCCTGGGCACAAGTGCGGGCTAGGCTTAAGGCCTGGGCACAAGTGCGGGCTAGGCTTAAAGCCTGGGCACAAGTGCGGGCTAGGCTTAAGGCCTGGGCACAAGTGCGGGCTAGGCTTAAGGCAGGGGCACAAGTGCGGGCTAGGATCAAGGCAGGGGGCACAAGTGCGGGCTAGGCTTAAGGCCTGGGCACAAGTGCGGGCTAGGCTTAAGGCCTGGGCACAAGTGCAGTGCTGGCTAGGATCAAGGCAGGGGCCACAAGTGCCAGCTAGGCTTAAGGCATGGGCACAAGTGCCAGCCAGGCTTAAGGCCTGGGCACAAGTGCGGGCTAGGCTTAAGGCCTGGGCACAAGTGCGGGCTAGGCTTAAGGCCTGGGCACAAGTGCGGGCTAAGCTTAAGGCCGGGGCACAAGTGCGGGCTAGGCTTAAGGCCGGGGCACAAGTGCGGGCTAGGCTTAAGGCCTGGGCACAAGTGCGGGCTAGGCTTACGGCCTGGGCACAAGTGCGGGCTAGGCTTTAGGCCTGGGCACAAGTGCGGGCTAGGCTTAAGGCCTGGGCACAAGTGCGGGCTAGGCTTAAGGCCTGGGCACAAGTGCGGGCTAGGCTTAACGCCTGGGCACAAGTGCGGGCTAGGCTTAAGGCCTGGGCACAAGTGCGGGCTAGGCTTAAGGCCTGGGCACAAGTGCGGGCTAGGCTTAAGGCCTGGGCACAAGTGCGGGCTAGGCTTAAGGCCTGGGCACAAGTGCGGGCTAGGCTTAAGGCCTGGGCACAAGTGCGGGCTAGGCTTAAGGCCTGGGCACAAGTGCGGGCTAGGCTTAAGGCCTGGGCACAAGTGCAGTGCTGGCTAGGATCAAGGCAGGGGCCACAAGTGCCGGCTAGGCTTAAGGCATGGGCACAAGTGCTGGCTAGGATCAAGGCAGGAGGCACAAGTGCGGGCTAGGCTTAAGGCCTGGGCACAAGTGCGGGTGAGGCTTAAGGCCTGGGCACAAGTGCGGGCTAGGCTTAAGGCCTGGGCACAAGTGCGGGCTAAGCTTAAGGCCGGGGCACAAGTGCGGGCTAGGCTTAAGGCCGGAGCACAAGTGCGGGCTAGGCTTAAGGCCTGGGCACAAGTGCGGGCTAGGCTTAAGGCCTGGGCACAAGTGCGGGTTAGGCTTAAGGCCTGGGCACAAGTGCGGGCTAGGCTTAAGGCCTGGGCACAAGTGCGGGCTAGGCTTAAGGCCTGGGCACAAGTGCAGGCTAGGCTTCAGGCCTGGGCACAAGTGCAGGCTAGGCTTAAGGCCTGGGCACAAGTGCAGTGCTGGCTAGGATCAAGGCAGGGGCCACAAGTGCCGGCTAGGCTTAAGGCATGGGCACAAGTGCCAGCCAGGCTTAAGGCCTAGGCACAAGTGCGGGCTAGGCTTAAGGCCTGGGCACAAGTGCGGGCTAGGCTTAAGGCCTGGGCACAAGTGCGGGCTAGGCTTAAGGCCTGGGCACAAGTGCGGGCTAGGCTTAAGGCCTATGCACAAGTGCGGGCTAGGCTTAAGGCCTGGGCACAAATGCGGGCTAGGCTTAAGGCCTGGGCACAAGTGCGGGCTAGGCTTAACGCCTGGGCACAAGTGCGGGCTAGGCTTAAGGCCTGGGCACAAGTGCGGGCTAGGCTTAAGGCCTGGGCACAAGTGCGGGCTAGGCTTAAGGCCTGGGCACAAGTGCGGGCTAGGCTTAAGGCCTGGGCACAAGTGCGGGCTAGGCTTAAGGCCTGGGCACAAGTGCGGGCTAGGCTTAAGGCCTGGGCACAAGTGCGGGCTAGGCTTCAGGCCTGGGCACAAGTGCGGGCTAGGCTTAAGGCCTGGGCACAAGTGCGGGCTAGGCTTAAGGCCTGGGCACAAGTGCAGTGCTGGCTAGGATCAAGGCAAAGGCCACCAGTGCCAGCTAGGCTTAAGGCATGGGCACAAGTGTGGGCTAGGCTTAAGGCCTGGGCACAAGTGCAGGCTAGGCTTAAGGCCTGGGCACAAGTGCAGGCTAGGCTTAAGGCCTGGGCACAAGTGCAGTGCTGGCTAGGATCAAGGCAAAGGCCACCAGTGCCAGCTAGGCTTAAGGCATGGGCACAAGTGTGGGCTAGGCTTAAGGCCTAGGCACAAGTGCGGGCTAGGCTTAAGGCCTGGGCACAAGTGCGGGCAAGGCTTAAGGCCTGGGCACAATTGCGGGCTAGGCTTAAGGCCTGGGCACAAGTGCAGGCTAGGCTTAAGGCCTGGGCACAAGTGCAGGCTAGGCTTAAGGCCTGGGCACAAGTGCAGTGCTGGCTAGGATCAAGGCAGGGGCCACAAGTGCCGGCTAGGCTTAAGGCATGGGCACAAGTGCTGGCTAGGATCAAGGCAGGAGGCACAAGTGCGGGCTAGGCTTAAGGCAGGGGCACAAGTGCGGGCTAGGATTAAGGCAGGGGCACAAGTGCGGGCTCGGATTAAGGCAGGGGCACAAGTGCGGGTTCGGCTTAAGGCAGGGGCACTGGTGCGGGCTCGGCTTAAGGCCGGGGCACAAGTGCGGGCTCGGCTTAAGGCCGGGGCACAAGTGCGGGCTCGGCTTAAGGCCGGGGCACAAGTGCGGGCTCGGCTTAAGGCCGGGGCACAAGTGCGGGCTCGGCTTAAGGCCGGGGCACAAGTGCGGGCTCGGCTTAAGGCCGGGGCACAAGTGCGGGCTAGGCTTAAGGCCGGGGCACAAGTGCGGGCTAGGCTTAAGGCCGGGGCACAAGTGCGGGCTAGGCTTAAGGCCGGGGCACAAGTGCGGGCTAGGCTTAAGGCCGGGGCACAAGTGCGGGCTAGGCTTAAGGCCTGGGCACAAGTGCGGGCTAAGCTTAAGGCCGGGGCACAAGTGCGGGCTAAGCTTAAGGCCGGGGCACAAGTGCGGGCTAGGCTTAAGGCCGGGGCACAAGTGCGGGCTATGCTTAAGGCCTGGGCACAAGTGCGTGCTAGGCTTAAGGCCTGGGCACAAGTGCGGGCTAGGCTTAAGGCCTGGGCACAAGTGCGGGCTAGGCTTAAAGCCTGGGCACAAGTGCGGGCTAGGCTTAAGGCCTGGGCACAAGTGCGGGCTAGGCTTAAGGCAGGGGCACAAGTGCGGGCTAGGATCAAGGCAGGGGGCACAAGTGCGGGCTAGGCTTAAGGTCTGGGCACAAGTGCGGGCTAGGCTTAAGGCCTGGGCACAAGTGCAGTGCTGGCTAGGATCAAGGCAGGGGCCACAAGTGCCAGCTAGGCTTAAGGCATGGGCACAAGTGCCAGCCAGGCTTAAGGCCTGGGCACAAGTGCGGGCTAGGCTTAAGGCCTGGGCACAAGTGCAGTGCTGGCTAGGATCAAGGCAGGGGCCACAAGTGCCGGCTAGGCTTAAGGCATGGGCACAAGTGCTGGCTAGGATCAAGGCAGGAGGCACAAGTGCGGGCTAGGCTTAAGGCCTGGGCACAAGTGCGGGTGAGGCTTAAGGCCTGGGCACAAGTGCGGGCTAGGCTTAAGGCCTGGGCACAAGTGCGGGCTAAGCTTAAGGCCGGGGCACAAGTGCGGGCTAGGCTTAAGGCCGGAGCACAAGTGCGGGCTAGGCTTAAGGCCTGGGCACAAGTGCGGGCTAGGCTTAAGGCCTGGGCACAAGTGCGGGTTAGGCTTAAGGCCTGGGCACAAGTGCGGGCTAGGCTTAAGGCAGGGGCACAAGTGTGGGCTAGGTTTAAGGCCTGGGCACAAGTGCGGGCTAGGCTTAAGGCCTGGGCACAAGTGCGGGCTAGGCTTAAGGCCTGGGCACAAGTGCGGGTTAGGCTTAAGGCCTGGGCACAAGTGCGGGCTAGGCTTAAGGCAGGGGCACAAGTGCCGGCTAGGTTTAAGGCCTGGGCACAAGTGCGGGCTAGGCTTAAGGCCTGGGCACAAGTGCGGGCTAGGATCAAGGCAGGGGGCACAAGTGCGGGCTAGGATCAAGGCAGGGGGCACAAGTGCGGGCTAGGCTTAACGCCTGGGCACAAGTGCAGGCTAGGCTTAAGGCCTGGGCACAAGTGCAGGCTAGGCTTAAGGCCTGGGCACAAGTGCAGTGCTGGCTAGGATCAAGGCAAAGGCCACAAGTGCCAGCTAGGCTTAAGGCATGGGCACAAGTGTGGGCTAGGCTTAAGGCCTAGGCACAAGTGCGGGCTAGGCTTAAGGCCTGGGCACAAGTGCGGGCTAGGCTTAAGGCCTGGGCACAAGTGCGGGCTAGGCTTAAGGCCTGGGCACAAGTGCGGGCTAGGCTTAAGGCCGGGGCACAAGTGCGGGCTAGGCTTAAGGCCGGGGCACAAGTGCGGGCTAGGCTTAAGGCCTGGGCACAAGTGCGGGCTAGGCTTAAGGCCTGGGCACAAGTGCGGGCTAGGATCAAGGCAGGGGGCACAAGTGCGGGCTAGGATCAAGGCAGGGGGCACAAGTGCGGGCTAGGCTTAACGCCTGGGCACAAGTGCAGGCTAGGCTTAAGGCCTGGGCACAAGTGCAGGCTAGGCTTAAGGCCTGGGCACAAGTGCAGTGCTGGCTAGGATCAAGGCAAAGGCCACAAGTGCCAGCTAGGCTTAAGGCATGGGCACAAGTGTGGGCTAGGCTTAAGGCCTAGGCACAAGTGCGGGCTAGGCTTAAGGCCTGGGCACAAGTGCGGGCAAGGCTTAAGGCCTGGGCACAATTGCGGGCTAGGCTTAAGGCCTGGGCACAAGTGCAGGCTAGGCTTAAGGCCTGGGCACAAGTGCAGGCTAGGCTTAAGGCCTGGGCACAAGTGCAGTGCTGGCTAGGATCAAGGCAGGGGCCACAAGTGCCGGCTAGGCTTAAGGCATGGGCACAAGTGCTGGCTAGGATCAAGGCAGGAGGCACAAGTGCGGGCTAGGCTTAAGGCCTGGGCACAAGTGCGGGTGAGGCTTAAGGCCTGGGCACAAGTGCGGGCTAGGCTTAAGGCCTGGGCACAAGTGCGGGCTAAGCTTAAGGCCGGGGCACAAGTGCGGGCTAGGCTTAAGGCCGGAGCACAAGTGCGGGCTAGGCTTAAGGCCTGGGCACAAGTGCGGGCTAGGCTTAAGGCCTGGGCACAAGTGCGGGCTAGGCTTAAGGCCTGGGCACAAGTGCGGGTTAGGCTTAAGGCCTGGGCACAAGTGCGGGCTAGGCTTAAGGCCTGGGCACAAGTGCGGGCTAGGCTTAAGGCCTGGGCACAAGTGCGGGCTAGGCTTAAGGCCTGGGCACAAGTGCAGGCTAGGCTTCAGGCCTGGGCACAAGTGCAGGCTAGGCTTAAGGCCTGGGCACAAGTGCAGTGCTGGCTAGGATCAAGGCAGGGGCCACAAGTGCCGGCTAGGCTTAAGGCATGGGCACAAGTGCCAGCCAGGCTTAAGGCCTAGGCACAAGTGCGGGCTAGGCTTAAGGCCTGGGCACAAGTGCGGGCTAGGCTTAAGGCCTGGGCACAAGTGCGGGCTAGGCTTAAGGCCTGGGCACAAGTGCGGGCTAGGCTTAAGGCCTGGGCACAAGTGCGGGCTAGGCTTAAGGCCTGGGCACAAGTGCGGGCTAGGCTTAAGGCCTGGGCACAAGTGCGGGCTAGGCTTAAGGCCTGGGCACAAGTGCGGGCTAGGCTTAAGGCCTGGGCACAAGTGCGGGCTAGGCTTAACGCCTGGGCACAAGTGCGGGCTAGGCTTAAGGCCTGGGCACAAGTGCGGGCTAGGCTTAAGGCCTGGGCACAAGTGCGGGCTAGGCTTAAGGCCTGGGCACAAGTGCGGGCTAGGCTTAAGGCCTGGGCACAAGTGCGGGCTAGGCTTAAGGCCTGGGCACAAGTGCGGGCTAGGCTTAAGGCCTGGGCACAAGTGCGGGCTAGGCTTAAGGCCTGGGCACAAGTGCGGGCTAGGCTTAAGGCCTGGGCACAAGTGCGGGCTAGGCTTAAGGCCTGGGCACAAGTGCAGGCTAGGCTTAAGGCCTGGGCACAAGTGCGGGCTAGGCTTAAGGCAGGGGCACAAGTGCGGGCTAGGTTTAAGGCCTGGGCACAAGTGCGGGCTAGGCTTAAGGCCTGGGCACAAGTGCGGGCTAGGATCAAGGCTGGGGGCACAAGTGCGGGCAAGGATCAAGGCAGGGGGCACAAGTGCGGGCTAGGCTTAACGCCTGGGCACAAGTGCAGGCTAGGCTTAAGGCCTGGGCACAAGTGCAGGCTAGGCTTAAGGCCTGGGCACAAGTGCAGTGCTGGCTAGGATCAAGGCAAAGGCCACAAGTGCCAGCTAGGCTTAAGGCATGGGCACAAGTGTGGGCTAGGCTTAAGGCCTAGGCACAAGTGCGGGCTAGGCTTAAGGCCTGGGCACAAGTGCGGGCTAGGCTTAAGGCCTGGGCACAAGTGCGGGCTAGGCTTAAGGCCTGGGCACAAGTGCGGGCTAGGCTTAAGGCCGGGGCACAAGTGCGGGCTAGGCTTAAGGCCGGGGCACAAGTGCGGGCTAGGCTTAAGGCCTGGGCACAAGTGCGGGCTAGGCTTAAGGCCTGGGCACAAGTGCGGGCTAGGATCAAGGCAGGGGGCACAAGTGCGGGCTAGGATCAAGGCAGGGGGCACAAGTGCGGGCTAGGCTTAACGCCTGGGCACAAGTGCAGGCTAGGCTTAAGGCCTGGGCACAAGTGCAGGCTAGGCTTAAGGCCTGGGCACAAGTGCAGTGCTGGCTAGGATCAAGGCAAAGGCCACAAGTGCCAGCTAGGCTTAAGGCATGGGCACAAGTGTGGGCTAGGCTTAAGGCCTAGGCACAAGTGCGGGCTAGGCTTAAGGCCTGGGCACAAGTGCGGGCTAGGCTTAAGGCCTGGGCACAAGTGCGGGCTAGGCTTAAGGCCTGGGCACAAGTGCGGGCTAGGCTTAAGGCCGGGGCACAAGTGCGGGCTAGGCTTAAGGCCGGGGCACAAGTGCGGGCTAGGCTTAAGGCCTGGGCACAAGTGCTGGCTAGGCTTAAGGCCTGGGCACAAGTGCGGGCTAAGCTTAAGGCCGGGGCACAAGTGCGGGCTAAGCTTAAGGCCGGGGCACAAGTGCGGGCTAGGCTTAAGGCCGGGGCACAAGTGCGGGCTAGGCTTAAGGCCTGGGCACAAGTGCGTGCTAGGCTTAAGGCCTGGGCACAAGTGCGGGCTAGGCTTAAGGCCTGGGCACAAGTGCGGGCTAGGCTTAAAGCCTGGGCACAAGTGCGGGCTAGGCTTAAGGCCTGGGCACAAGTGTGGGCTAGGCTTAAGGCAGGGGCACAAGTGCGGGCTAGGATCAAGGCAGGGGGCACAAGTGCGGGCTAGGCTTAAGGCCTGGGCACAAGTGCGGGCTAGGCTTAAGGCCTGGGCACAAGTGCAGTGCTGGCTAGGATCAAGGCAGGGGCCACAAGTGCCAGCTAGGCTTAAGGCATGGGCACAAGTGCCAGCCAGGCTTAAGGCCTGGGCACAAGTGCGGGCTAGGCTTAAGGCCTGGGCACAAGTGCGGGCTAGGCTTAAGGCCTGGGCACAAGTGCGGGCTAAGCTTAAGGCCGGGGCACAAGTGCGGGCTAGGCTTAAGGCCGGGGCACAAGTGCGGGCTAGGCTTAAGGCCTGGGCACAAGTGCGGGCTAGGCTTACGGCCTGGGCACAAGTGCGGGCTAGGCTTTAGGCCTGGGCACAAGTGCGGGCTAGGCTTAAGGCCTGGGCACAAGTGCGGGCTAGGCTTAAGGCCTGGGCACAAGTGCGGGCTAGGCTTAAGGCCTGGGCAAAAGTGCGGGCTAGGCTTAAGGCCTGGGCACAAGTGCGGGCTAGGCTTAAGGCCTGGGCACAAGTGCGGGCTAGGCTTAAGGCCTGGGCACAAGTGCGGGCTAGGCTTAAGGCAGGGGCACAAGTGCGGGCTAGGCTTAAGGCTGGGGCACAAGTGCGGGCTAGGCTTAAGGCAGGGGCACAAGTGCGGGCTAGGATTAAGGCAGGGGCACAAGTGCGGGCTCGGCTTAAGGCAGGGGCACAAGTGCGGGTTCGGCTTAAGGCAAGGGCACTAGTGCGGGCTCGGCTTAAAGCCGGGGCACAAGTGCGGGCTAGGCTTAAGGCCGGGGCACAAGTGCGGGCTAGGCTTAAGGCCTGGGCACAAGTGCGGGCTAAGCTTAAGGCCGGGGCACAAGTGCGGGCTAAGCTTAAGGCCGGGGCACAAGTGCGGGCTGGGCTTAAGGCCGGGGCACAAGTGCGGGCTAGGCTTAAGGCCTGGGCACAAGTGCGTGCTAGGCTCAAGGCCTGGGCACAAGTGCGGGCTAGGCTTAAGGCAGGGGCACAAGTGCGGGCTAGGCTTAAGGCAGGGGCACAAGTGCGGGCTAGGCTTAAGGCAGGGGCACAAGTGCGGGCTAGGATTAAGGCAGGGGCACAAGTGCGGGCTCGGCTTAAGGCAGGGGCACAAGTGCGGGTTCGGCTTAAGGCAGGGGCACTGGTGCGGGCTCGGCTTAAGGCCGGGGCACAAGTGCGGGCTCGGCTTAAGGCCGGGGCACAAGTGCGGGCTCGGCTTAAGGCCGGGGCACAAGTGCGGGCTCGGCTTAAGGCCGGGGCACAAGTGTGGGCTCGGCTTAAGGCCGGGGCACAAGTGCGGGCTCGGCTTAAGGCCGGGGCACAAGTGCGGGCTAGGCTTAAGGCCGGGGCACAAGTGCGGGCTAGGCTTAAGGCCAGGGCACAAGTGCGGGCTAGGCTTAAGGCCGGGGCACAAGTGCGGGCTAGGCTTAAGGCCTGGGCACAAGTGCGGGCTAAGCTTAAGGCCGGGGCACAAGTGCGGGCTAAGCTTAAGGCCGGGGCACAAGTGCGGGCTAGGCTTAAGGCCGGGGCACAAGTGCGGGCTAGGCTTAAGGCCTGGGCACAAGTGCGGGCTAGGCTTAAGGCCTGGGCACAAGTGCGGGCTAGGCTTAACGCCTGGCCACAAGTGCGGGCTAGGCTTAAGGCCTGGGCACATGTGCGGGCTAGGCTTAAGGCCTGGGCACAAGTGCGGGCTAGGCTTAAGGCCTGGGCACAAGTGCGGGCTAGGCTTAAGGCCTGGGCACAAGTGCGGGCTAGGCTTAAGGCCTGGGCACAAGTGCGGGCTAGGCTTAAGGCCTGGGCACAAGTGCGGGCTAGGCTTAAGGCCTGGGCACAAGTGCGGGCTAGGCTTAAGGCCTGGGCACAAGTGCGGGCTAGGCTTAAGGCCTGGGCACAAGTGCGGGCTAGGCTTAAGGCCTGGGCACAAGTGCGGGCTAGGCTTAAGGCAGGGGCACAAGTGCGGGCTAGGTTTAAGGCCTGGGCACAAGTGCGGGCTAGGCTTAAGGCCTGGGCACAAGTGCGGGCTAGGATCAAGGCAGGGGGCACAAGTGCGGGCTAGGATCAAGGCAGGGGGCACAAGTGCGGGCTAGGCTTAACGCCTGGGCACAAGTGCAGGCTAGGCTTAAGGCCTGGGCACAAGTGCAGGCTAGGCTTAAGGCCTGGGCACAAGTGCAGTGCTGGCTAGGATCAAGGCAAAGGCCACAAGTGCCAGCTAGGCTTAAGGCATGGGCACAAGTGTGGGCTAGGCTTAAGGCCTAGGCACAAGTGCGGGCTAGGCTTAAGGCCTGGGCACAAGTGCGGGCTAGGCTTAAGGCCTGGGCACAAGTGCGGGCTAGGCTTAAGGCCTGGGCACAAGTGCGGGCTAGGCTTAAGGCCGGGGCACAAGTGCGGGCTAGGCTTAAGGCCGGGGCACAAGTGCGGGCTAGGCTTAAGGCCTGGGCACAAGTGCGGGCTAGGCTTAAGGCCTGGGCACAAGTGCGGGCTAGGATCAAGGCAGGGGGCACAAGTGCGGGCTAGGATCAAGGCAGGGGGCACAAGTGCGGGCTAGGCTTAACGCCTGGGCACAAGTGCAGGCTAGGCTTAAGGCCTGGGCACAAGTGCAGGCTAGGCTTAAGGCCTGGGCACAAGTGCAGTGCTGGCTAGGATCAAGGCAAAGGCCACAAGTGCCAGCTAGGCTTAAGGCATGGGCACAAGTGTGGGCTAGGCTTAAGGCCTAGGCACAAGTGCGGGCTAGGCTTAAGGCCTGGGCACAAGTGCGGGCAAGGCTTACGGCCTGGGCACAATTGCGGGCTAGGCTTAAGGCCTGGGCACAAGTGCAGGCTAGGCTTAAGGCCTGGGCACAAGTGCAGGCTAGGCTTAAGGCCTGGGCACAAGTGCAGTGCTGGCTAGGATCAAGGCAGGGGCCACAAGTGCCGGCTAGGCTTAAGGCATGGGCACAAGTGCTGGCTAGGATCAAGGCAGGAGGCACAAGTGCGGGCTAGGCTTAAGGCAGGGGCACAAGTGCGGGCTAGGATTAAGGCAGGGGCACAAGTGCGGGCTCGGCTTAAGGCAGGGGCACAAGTGCGGGTTCGGCTTAAGGCAGGGGCACTGGTGCGGGCTCGGCTTAAGGCCGGGGCACAAGTGCGGGCTCGGCTTAAGGCCGGGGCACAAGTGCGGGCTCGGCTTAAGGCCGGGGCACAAGTGCGGGCTCGGCTTAAGGCCGGGGCACAAGTGTGGGCTCGGCTTAAGGCCGGGGCACAAGTGCGGGCTCGGCTTAAGGCCGGGGCACAAGTGCGGGCTAGGCTTAAGGCCGGGGCACAAGTGCGGGCTAGGCTTAAGGCCGGGGCACAAGTGCGGGCTAGGCTTAAGGCCGGGGCACAAGTGCAGGCTAGGCTTAAGGCCGGGGCACAAGTGCGGGCTAGGCTTAAGGCCTGGGCACAAGTGCGGGCTAAGCTTAAGGCCGGGGCACAAGTGCGGGCTAAGCTTAAGGCCGGGGCACAAGTGCGGGCTAGGCTTAAGGCCGGGGCACAAGTGCGGGCTATGCTTAAGGCCTGGGCACAAGTGCGTGCTAGGCTTAAGGCCTGGGCACAAGTGCGGGCTAGGCTTAAGGCCTGGGCACAAGTGCGGGCTAGGCTTAAAGCCTGGGCACAAGTGCGGGCTAGGCTTAAGGCCTGGGCACAAGTGCGGGCTAGGCTTAAGGCAGGGGCACAAGTGCGGGCTAGGATCAAGGCAGGGGGCACAAGTGCGGGCTAGGCTTAAGGTCTGGGCACAAGTGCGGGCTAGGCTTAAGGCCTGGGCACAAGTGCAGTGCTGGCTAGGATCAAGGCAGGGGCCACAAGTGCCAGCTAGGCTTAAGGCATGGGCACAAGTGCCAGCCAGGCTTAAGGCCTGGGCACAAGTGCGGGCTAGGCTTAAGGCCTGGGCGCAAGTGCGGGCTAGGCTTAAGGCCTGGGCACAAGTGCGGGCTAAGCTTAAGGCCGGGGCACAAGTGCGGGCTAGGCTTAAGGCCGGGGCACAAGTGCGGGCTAGGCTTAAGGCCTGGGCACAAGTGCGGGCTAGGCTTACGGCCTGGGCACAAGTGCGGGCTAGGCTTTAGGCCTTGGCACAAGTGCGGGCTAGGCTTAAGGCCTGGGCACAAGTGCGGGCTAGGCTTAAGGCCTGGGCACAAGTGCGGGCTAGGCTTAAGGCCTGGGCAAAAGTGCGGGCTAGGCTTAAGGCCTGGGCACAAGTGCGGGCTAGGCTTAAGGCCTGGGCACAAGTGCGGGCTAGGCTTAAGGCCTGGGCACAAGTGCGGGCTAGGCTTAAGGCAGGGGCACAAGTGCGGGCTAGGCTTAAGGCTGTGGCACAAGTGCGGGCTAGGCTTAAGGCAGGGGCACAAGTGCGGGCTAGGATTAAGGCAGGGGCACAAGTGCGGGCTCGGCTTAAGGCAGGGGCACAAGTGCGGGTTCGGCTTAAGGCAAGGGCACTAGTGCGGGCTCGGCTTAAGGCCGGGGCACAAGTGCGGGCTCGGCTTAAGGCCGGGGCACAAGTGCGGGCTAGGCTTAAGGCCGGGGCACAAGTGCGGGCTCGGCTTAAGGCCGGGGCACAAGTGCGGGCTAAGCTTAAGGCCGGGGCACAAGTGTGGGCTCGGCTTAAGGCCGGGGCACAAGTGCGGGCTCGGCTTAAGGCCGTGGCACAAGTGCGGGCTAGGCTTAAGGCCGGGGCACAAGTGCAGGCTAGGCTTAAGGCCAGGGCACAAGTGCGGGCTAGGCTTAAGGCCGGGGCACAAGTGCGGGCTAGGCTTAAGGCCTGGGCACAAGTGCGGGCTAAGCTTAAGGCCGGGGCACAAGTGCGGGCTAAGCTTAAGGCCGGGGCACAAGTGCGGGCTAGGCTTAAGGCCGGGGCACAAGTGCGGGCTAGGCTTAAGGCCTGGGCACAAATGCGTGCTAGGCTTAAGGCCTGGGCACAAGTGCGGGCTAGGCTTAAGGCCTGGGCACAAGTGCGGGCTAGGCTTAAAGCCTGGGCACAAGTGCGGGCTAGGCTTAAGGCCTGGGCACAAGTGCGGGCTAGGCTTAAGGCAGGGGCACAAGTTCGGGCTAGGATCAAGGCAGGGGGCACAAGTGCGGGCTAGGCTTAAGGCCTGGGCACAAGTGCGGGCTAGGCTTAAGGCCTGGGCACAAGTGCAGTGCTGGCTAGGATCAAGGCAGGGGCCACAAGTGCCAGCTAGGCTTAAGGCATGGGCACAAGTGCCAGCCAGGCTTAAGGCCTGGGCACAAGTGCGGGCTAGGCTTAAGGCCTGGGCACAAGTGCGGGCTAGGCTTAAGGCCTGGGCACAAGTGCGGGTTAGGCTTAAGGCCTGGGCACAAGTGCGGGCTAGGCTTAAGGCCTGGGCACAAGTGCGGGCAAGGCTTAAGGCCTGGGCACAATTGCGGGCTAGGCTTAAGGCCTGGGCACAAGTGCAGGCTAGGCTTAAGGCCTGGGCACAAGTGCAGGCTAGGCTTAAGGCCTGGGCACAAGTGCAGTGCTGGCTAGGATCAAGGCAGGGGCCACAAGTGCCGGCTAGGCTTAAGGCATGGGCACAAGTGCTGGCTAGGATCAAGGCAGGAGGCACAAGTGCGGGCTAGGCTTAAGGCCTGGGCACAAGTGCGGGTGAGGCTTAAGGCCTGGGCACAAGTGCGGGCTAAGCTTAAGGCCGGTGCACAAGTGCGGGCTAAGCTTAAGGCCGGGGCACAAGTGCGGGCTAGGCTTAAGGCCTGGGCACAAGTGCGGGCTAAGCTTAAGGCCGGGGCACAAGTGCGGGCTAAGCTTAAGGCCGGGGCACAAGTGCGGGCTAGGCTTAAGGCCGGGGCACAAGTGCGGGCTATGCTTAAGGCCTGGGCACAAGTGCGTGCTAGGCTTAAGGCCTGGGCACAAGTGCGGGCTAGGCTTAAGGCCTGGGCACACGTGCGGGCTAGGCTTAAGGCCTGGGCACAAGTGCGGGCTAGGCTTAAGGCCTGGGCACAAGTGCAGGCTAGGCTTAAGGCCTGGGCACAAGTGCGGGCTAGGCTTAAGGCAGGGGCACAAGTGCGGGCTAGGTTTAAGGCCTGGGCACAAGTGCGGGCTAGGCTTAAGGCCTGGGCACAAGTGCGGGCTAGGATCAAGGCAGGGGGCACAAGTGCGGGCTAGGATCAAGGCAGGGGGCACAAGTGCGGGCTAGGCTTAACGCCTGGGCACAAGTGCAGGCTAGGCTTAAGGCCTGGGCACAAGTGCAGGCTAGGCTTAAGGCCTGGGCACAAGTGCAGTGCTGGCTAGGATCAAGGCAAAGGCCACAAGTGCCAGCTAGGCTTAAGGCATGGGCACAAGTGTGGGCTAGGCTCAAGGCCTAGGCACAAGTGCGGGCTAGGCTTAAGGCCTGGGCACAAGTGCGGGCTAGGCTTAAGGCCTGGGCACAAGTGCGGGCTAGGCTTAAGGCCTGGGCACAAGTGCGGGCTAGGCTTAAGGCCGGGGCACAAGTGCGGGCTAGGCTTAAGGCCGGGGCACAAGTGCGGGCTAGGCTTAAGGCCTGGGCACAAGTGCGGGCTAGGCTTAAGGCCTGGGCACAAGTGCGGGCTAGGATCAAGGCAGGGGGCACAAGTGCGGGCTAGGATCAAGGCAGGGGGCACAAGTGCGGGCTAGGCTTAACGCCTGGGCACAAGTGCAGGCTAGGCTTAAGGCCTGGGCACAAGTGCAGGCTAGGCTTAAGGCCTGGGCACAAGTGCAGTGCTGGCTAGGATCAAGGCAAAGGCCACAAGTGCCAGCTAGGCTTAAGGCATGGGCACAAGTGTGGGCTAGGCTTAAGGCCTAGGCACAAGTGCGGGCTAGGCTTAAGGCCTGGGCACAAGTGCGGGCAAGGCTTAAGGCCTGGGCACAATTGCGGGCTAGGCTTAAGGCCTGGGCACAAGTGCAGGCTAGGCTTAAGGCCTGGGCACAAGTGCAGGCTAGGCTTAAGGCCTGGGCACAAGTGCAGTGCTGGCTAGGATCAAGGCAGGGGCCACAAGTGCCGGCTAGGCTTAAGGCATGGGCACAAGTGCTGGCTAGGATCAAGGCAGGAGGCACAAGTGCGGGCTAGGCTTAAGGCCTGGGCACAAGTGCGGGTGAGGCTTAAGGCCTGGGCACAAGTGCGGGCTAGGCTTAAGGCCTGGGCACAAGTGCGGGCTAAGCTTAAGGCCGGGGCACAAGTGCGGGCTAGGCTTAAGGCCGGAGCACAAGTGCGGGCTAGGCTTAAGGCCTGGGCACAAGTGCGGGCTAGGCTTAAGGCCTGGGCACAAGTGCGGGTTAGGCTTAAGGCCTGGGCACAAGTGCGGGCTAGGCTTAAGGCCTGGGCACAAGTGCGGGCTAGGCTTAAGGCCTGGGCACAAGTGCAGGCTAGACTTCAGGCCTGGGCACAAGTGCAGGCTAGGCTTAAGGCCTGGGCACAAGTGCAGTGCTGGCTAGGATCAAGGCAGGGGCCACAAGTGCCGGCTAGGCTTAAGGCATGGGCACAAGTGCCAGCCAGGCTTAAGGCCTAGGCACAAGTGCGGGCTAGGCTTAAGGCCTGGGCACAAGTGCGGGCTAGGCTTAAGGCCTGGGCACAAGTGCGGGCTAGGCTTAAGGCCTGGGCACAAGTGCGGGCTAGGCTTAAGGCCTGGGCACAAGTGCGGGCTAGGCTTAAGGCCTGGGCACAAGTGCGGGCTAGGCTTAAGGCCTGGGCACAAGTGCGGGCTAGGCTTAAGGCCTGGGCACAAGTGCGGGCTAGGCTTAACGCCTGGGCACAAGTGCGGGCTAGGCTTAAGGCCTGGGCACAAGTGCGGGCTAGGCTTAAGGCCTGGGCACAAGTGCGGGCTAGGCTTAAGGCCTGGGCACAAGTGCGGGCTAGGCTTAAGGCCTGGGCACAAGTGCGGGCTAGGCTTAAGGCCTGGGCACAAGTGCGGGCTAGGCTTAAGGCCTGGGCACAAGTGCGGGCTAGGCTTCAGGCCTGGGCACAAGTGCGGGCTAGGCTTAAGGCCTGGGCACAAGTGCGGGCTAGGCTTAAGGCCTGGGCACAAGTGCAGGCTAGGCTTAAGGCCTGGGCACAAGTGCGGGCTAGGCTTAAGGCAGGGGCACAAGTGCGGGCTAGGTTTAAGGCCTGGGCACAAGTGCGGGCTAGGCTTAAGGCCTGGGCACAAGTGCGGGCTAGGATCAAGGCAGGGGGCACAAGTGCGGGCTAGGATCAAGGCAGGGGGCACAAGTGCGGGCTAGGCTTAACGCCTGGGCACAAGTGCAGGCTAGGCTTAAGGCCTGGGCACAAGTGCAGGCTAGGCTTAAGGCCTGGGCACAAGTGCAGTGCTGGCTAGGATCAAGGCAAAGGCCACAAGTGCCAGCTAGGCTTAAGGCATGGGCACAAGTGTGGGCTAGGCTTAAGGCCTAGGCACAAGTGCGGGCTAGGCTTAAGGCCTGGGCACAAGTGCGGGCTAGGCTTAAGGCCTGGGCACAAGTGCGGGCTAGGCTTAAGGCCTGGGCACAAGTGCGGGCTAGGCTTAAGGCCGGGGCACAAGTGCGGGCTAGGCTTAAGGCCGGGGCACAAGTGCGGGCTAGGCTTAAGGCCTGGGCACAAGTGCGGGCTAGGCTTAAGGCCTGGGCACAAGTGCGGGCTAGGATCAAGGCAGGGGGCACAAGTGCGGGCTAGGCTTAACGCCTGGGCACAAGTGCAGGCTAGGCTTAAGGCCTGGGCACAAGTGCAGGCTAGGCTTAAGGCCTGGGCACAAGTGCAGTGCTGGCTAGGATCAAGGCAAAGGCCACAAGTGCCAGCTAGGCTTAAGGCATGGGCACAAGTGTGGGCTAGGCTTAAGGCCTAGGCACAAGTGCGGGCTAGGCTTAAGGCCTGGGCACAAGTGCGGGCTGGGCTTAAGGCCTGGGCACAAGTGCGGGCTAGGCTTAAGGCCTGGGCACAAGTGCGGGCTAGGCTTAAGGCCGGGGCACAAGTGCGGGCTAGGCTTAAGGCCGGGGCACAAGTGCGGGCTAGGCTTAAGGCCTGGGCACAAGTGCTGGCTAGGCTTAAGGCCTGGGCACAAGTGCGGGCTAAGCTTAAGGCCGGGGCACAAGTGAGGGCTAAGCTTAAGGCCGGGGCACAAGTGCGGGCTAGGCTTAAGGCCGGGGCACAAGTGCGGGCTAGGCTTAAGGCCTGGGCACAAGTGCGTGCTAGGCTTAAGGCCTGGGCACAAGTGCGGGCTAGGCTTAAGGCCTGGGCACAAGTGCGGGCTAGGCTTAAAGCCTGGGCACAAGTGCGGGCTAGGCTTAAGGCCTGGGCACAAGTGCGGGCTAGGCTTAAGGCAGGGGCACAAGTGCGGGCTAGGATCAAGGCAGGGGGCACAAGTGCGGGCTAGGCTTAAGGCCTGGGCACAAGTGCGGGCTAGGCTTAAGGCCTGGGCACAAGTGCAGTGCTGGCTAGGATCAAGGCAGGGGCCACAAGTGCCAGCTAGGCTTAAGGCATGGGCACAAGTGCCAGCCAGGCTTAAGGCCTGGGCACAAGTGCGGGCTAGGCTTAAGGCCTGGGCACAAGTGCGGGCTAGGCTTAAGGCCTGGGCACAAGTGTGGGCTAAGCTTAAGGCCGGGGCACAAGTGCGGGCTAGGCTTAAGGCCGGGGCACAAGTGCGGGCTAGGCTTAAGGCCGGGGCACAAGTGCGGGCTAGGCTTAAGGCCTGGGCACAAGTGCGGGCTAGGCTTACGGCCTGGGCACAAGTGCGGGCTAGGCTTTAGGCCTGGGCACAAGTGCGGGCTAGGCTTAAGGCCTGGGCACAAGTGCGGGCTAGGCTTAAGGCCTGGGCACAAGTGCGGGCTAGGCTTAACGCCTGGGCACAAGTGCGGGCTAGGCTTAAGGCCTGGGCACAAGTGCGGGCTAGGCTTAAGGCCTGGGCACAAGTGCGGGCTAGGCTTAAGGCCTGGGCACAAGTGCGGGCTAGGCTTAAGGCCTGGGCACAAGTGCGGGCTAGGCTTAAGGCCTGGGCACAAGTGCGTGCTAGGCTTAAGGCCTGGGCACAAGTGCGGGCTAGGCTTAAGGCCTGGGCACAAGTGCGGGCTAGGCTTAAGGCCTGGGCACAAGTGCGGGCTAGGCTTAAGGCCTGGGCACAAGTGCGGGCTAGGCTTAAGGCCTGGGCACAAGTGCGGGCTAGGCTTAAGGCCTGGGCACAAGTGCAGGCTAGGCTTAAGGCCTGGGCACAAGTGCGGGCTAGGCTTAAGGCAGGGGCACAAGTGCGGGCTAGGTTTAAGGCCTGGGCACAAGTGCGGGCTAGGCTTAAGGCCTGGGCACAAGTGCGGGCTAGGATCACGGCAGGGGGCACAAGTGCGGGCTAGGATCAAGGCAGGGGGCACAAGTGCGGGCTAGGCTTAACACCTGGGCACAAGTGCAGGCTAGGCTTAAGGCCTGGGCACAAGTGCAGGCTAGGCTTAAGGCCTGGGCACAAGTGCAGTGCTGGCTAGGATCAAGGCAAAGGCCACAAGTGCCAGCTAGGCTTAAGGCATGGGCACAAGTGTGGGCTAGGCTTAAGGCCTAGGCACAAGTGCGGGCTAGGCTTAAGGCCTGGGCACAAGTGCGGGCTAGGCTTAAGGCCTGGGCACAAGTGCGGGCTAGGCTTAAGGCCTGGGCACAAGTGCGGGCTAGGCTTAAGGCCAGGGCACAAGTGCGGGCTAGGCTTAAGGCCGGGGCACAAGTGCGGGCTAGGCTTAAGGCCTGGGCACAAGTGCGGGCTAGGCTTAAGGCCTGGGCACAAGTGCGGGCTAGGATCAAGGCAGGGGGCACAAGTGCGGGCTAGGATCAAGGCAGGGGGCACAAGTGCGGGCTAGGCTTAACGCCTGGGCACAAGTGCAGGCTAGGCTTAAGGCCTGGGCACAAGTGCAGGCTAGGCTTAAGGCCTGGGCACAAGTGCAGTGCTGGCTAGGATCAAGGAAAAGGCCACAAGTGCCAGCTAGGCTTAAGGCATGGGCACAAGTGTGGGCTAGGCTTAAGGCCTAGGCACAAGTGCGGGCTAGGCTTAAGGCCTGGGCACAAGTGCGGGCTAGGCTTAAGGCCTGGGCACAAGTGCGGGCTAGGCTTAAGGCCGGGGCACAAGTGCGGGCTAGGCTTAAGGCCTGGGCACAAGTGCGGGCTAGGCTTAAGGCCTGGGCACAAGTGCGGGCTAAGCTTAAGGCCGGGGCACAAGTGCGGGCTAGGCTTAAGGCCGGGGCACAAGTGCGGGCTAGGCTTAAGGCCTGGGCACAAGTGCGGGCTAGGCTTAAGGCCTGGGCACAAGTGCGGGCTAGGCTTTAGGCCTGGGCACAAGTGCGGGCTAGGCTAAAGGCCTGGGCACAAGTGCGGGCTAGGCTTACGGCCTGGGCACAAGTGCGGGCTAGGCTTTAGGCCTGGGCACAAGTGCGGGCTAGGCTTAAGGCCTGGGCACAAGTGCGGGCTAGGCTTAAGGCCTGGGCACAAGTGCGGGCTAGGCTTAAGGCCTGGGCAAAAGTGCGGGCTAGGCTTAAGGCCTGGGCACAAGTGCGGGCTAGGCTTAAGGCCTGGGCACAAGTGCAGTGCTGGCTAGGATCAAGGCAGGGGCCACAAGTGCCGGCTAGGCTTAAGGCATGGGCACAAGTGCCAGCCAGGCTTAAGGCCTAGGCACAAGTGCGGGCTAGGCTTAAGGCCTGGGCACAAGTGCGGGCTAGGCTTAAGGCCTGGGCACAAGTGCGGGCTAGGCTTAAGGCCTGGGCACAAGTGCGGGCTAGGCTTAAGGCCTGGGCACAAGTGCGGGCTAGGCTTAAGGCCTGGGCACAAGTGCGGGCTAGGCTTAAGGCCTGGGCACAAGTGCGGGCTAGGCTTAAGGCCTGGGCACAAGTGCGGGCTAGGCTTAACGCCTGGGCACAAGTGCGGGCTAGGCTTAAGGCCTGGGCACAAGTGCGGGCTAGGCTTAAGGCCTGGGCACAAGTGCGGGCTAGGCTTAAGGCCTGGGCACAAGTGCGGGCTAGGCTTAAGGCCTGGGCACAAGTGCGGGCTAGGCTTAAGGCCTGGGCACAAGTGCGGGCTAGGCTTAAGGCCTGGGCACAAGTGCGGGCTAGGCTTCAGGCCTGGGCACAAGTGCGGGCTAGGCTTAAGGCCTGGGCACAAGTGCGGGCTAGGCTTAAGGCCTGGGCACAAGTGCAGGCTAGGCTTAAGGCCTGGGCACAAGTGCGGGCTAGGCTTAAGGCAGGGGCACAAGTGCGGGCTAGGTTTAAGGCCTGGGCACAAGTGCGGGCTAGGCTTAAGGCCTGGGCACAAGTGCGGGCTAGGATCAAGGCAGGGGGCACAAGTGCGGGCTAGGATCAAGGCAGGGGGCACAAGTGCGGGCTAGGCTTAACGCCTGGGCACAAGTGCAGGCTAGGCTTAAGGCCTGGGCACAAGTGCAGGCTAGGCTTAAGGCCTGGGCACAAGTGCAGTGCTGGCTAGGATCAAGGCAAAGGCCACAAGTGCCAGCTAGGCTTAAGGCATGGGCACAAGTGTGGGCTAGGCTTAAGGCCTAGGCACAAGTGCGGGCTAGGCTTAAGGCCTGGGCACAAGTGCGGGCTAGGATCACGGCAGGGGGCACAAGTGCGGGCTAGGATCAAGGCAGGGGGCACAAGTGCGGGCTAGGCTTAACACCTGGGCACAAGTGCAGGCTAGGCTTAAGGCCTGGGCACAAGTGCAGGCTAGGCTTAAGGCCTGGGCACAAGTGCAGTGCTGGCTAGGATCAAGGCAAAGGCCACAAGTGCCAGCTAGGCTTAAGGCATGGGCACAAGTGTGGGCTAGGCTTAAGGCCTAGGCACAAGTGCGGGCTAGGCTTAAGGCCTGGGCACAAGTGCGGGCTAGGCTTAAGGCCTGGGCACAAGTGCGGGCTAGGCTTAAGGCCTGGGCACAAGTGCGGGCTAGGCTTAAGGCCAGGGCACAAGTGCGGGCTAGGCTTAAGGCCGGGGCACAAGTGCGGGCTAGGCTTAAGGCCTGGGCACAAGTGCGGGCTAGGCTTAAGGCCTGGGCACAAGTGCGGGCTAGGATCAAGGCAGGGGGCACAAGTGCGGGCTAGGATCAAGGCAGGGGGCACAAGTGCGGGCTAGGCTTAACGCCTGGGCACAAGTGCAGGCTAGGCTTAAGGCCTGGGCACAAGTGCAGGCTAGGCTTAAGGCCTGGGCACAAGTGCAGTGCTGGCTAGGATCAAGGAAAAGGCCACAAGTGCCAGCTAGGCTTAAGGCATGGGCACAAGTGTGGGCTAGGCTTAAGGCCTAGGCACAAGTGCGGGCTAGGCTTAAGGCCTGGGCACAAGTGCGGGCTAGGCTTAAGGCCTGGGCACAAGTGCGGGCTAGGCTTAAGGCCGGGGCACAAGTGCGGGCTAGGCTTAAGGCCTGGGCACAAGTGCGGGCTAGGCTTAAGGCCTGGGCACAAGTGCGGGCTAAGCTTAAGGCCGGGGCACAAGTGCGGGCTAGGCTTAAGGCCGGGGCACAAGTGCGGGCTAGGCTTAAGGCCTGGGCACAAGTGCGGGCTAGGCTTAAGGCCTGGGCACAAGTGCGGGCTAGGCTTTAGGCCTGGGCACAAGTGCGGGCTAGGCTAAAGGCCTGGGCACAAGTGCGGGCTAGGCTTACGGCCTGGGCACAAGTGCGGGCTAGGCTTTAGGCCTGGGCACAAGTGCGGGCTAGGCTTAAGGCCTGGGCACAAGTGCGGGCTAGGCTTAAGGCCTGGGCACAAGTGCGGGCTAGGCTTAAGGCCTGGGCAAAAGTGCGGGCTAGGCTTAAGGCCTGGGCACAAGTGCGGGCTAGGCTTAAGGCCTGGGCACAAGTGCAGTGCTGGCTAGGATCAAGGCAGGGGCCACAAGTGCCGGCTAGGCTTAAGGCATGGGCACAAGTGCCAGCCAGGCTTAAGGCCTAGGCACAAGTGCGGGCTAGGCTTAAGGCCTGGGCACAAGTGCGGGCTAGGCTTAAGGCCTGGGCACAAGTGCGGGCTAGGCTTAAGGCCTGGGCACAAGTGCGGGCTAGGCTTAAGGCCTGGGCACAAGTGCGGGCTAGGCTTAAGGCCTGGGCACAAGTGCGGGCTAGGCTTAAGGCCTGGGCACAAGTGCGGGCTAGGCTTAAGGCCTGGGCACAAGTGCGGGCTAGGCTTAACGCCTGGGCACAAGTGCGGGCTAGGCTTAAGGCCTGGGCACAAGTGCGGGCTAGGCTTAAGGCCTGGGCACAAGTGCGGGCTAGGCTTAAGGCCTGGGCACAAGTGCGGGCTAGGCTTAAGGCCTGGGCACAAGTGCGGGCTAGGCTTAAGGCCTGGGCACAAGTGCGGGCTAGGCTTAAGGCCTGGGCACAAGTGCGGGCTAGGCTTCAGGCCTGGGCACAAGTGCGGGCTAGGCTTAAGGCCTGGGCACAAGTGCGGGCTAGGCTTAAGGCCTGGGCACAAGTGCAGGCTAGGCTTAAGGCCTGGGCACAAGTGCGGGCTAGGCTTAAGGCAGGGGCACAAGTGCGGGCTAGGTTTAAGGCCTGGGCACAAGTGCGGGCTAGGCTTAAGGCCTGGGCACAAGTGCGGGCTAGGATCAAGGCAGGGGGCACAAGTGCGGGCTAGGATCAAGGCAGGGGGCACAAGTGCGGGCTAGGCTTAACGCCTGGGCACAAGTGCAGGCTAGGCTTAAGGCCTGGGCACAAGTGCAGGCTAGGCTTAAGGCCTGGGCACAAGTGCAGTGCTGGCTAGGATCAAGGCAAAGGCCACAAGTGCCAGCTAGGCTTAAGGCATGGGCACAAGTGTGGGCTAGGCTTAAGGCCTAGGCACAAGTGCGGGCTAGGCTTAAGGCCTGGGCACAAGTGCGGGCTAGGCTTAAGGCCTGGGCACAAGTGCGGGCTAGGCTTAAGGCCTGGGCACAAGTGCGGGCTAGGCTTAAGGCCGGGGCACAAGTGCGGGCTAGGCTTAAGGCCGGGGCACAAGTGCGGGCTAGGCTTAAGGCCTGGGCACAAGTGCGGGCTAGGCTTAAGGCCTGGGCACAAGTGCGGGCTAGGATCAAGGCAGGGGGCACAAGTGCGGGCTAGGCTTAACGCCTGGGCACAAGTGCAGGCTAGGCTTAAGGCCTGGGCACAAGTGCAGGCTAGGCTTAAGGCCTGGGCACAAGTGCAGTGCTGGCTAGGATCAAGGCAAAGGCCACAAGTGCCAGCTAGGCTTAAGGCATGGGCACAAGTGTGGGCTAGGCTTAAGGCCTAGGCACAAGTGCGGGCTAGGCTTAAGGCCTGGGCACAAGTGCGGGCTGGGCTTAAGGCCTGGGCACAAGTGCGGGCTAGGCTTAAGGCCTGGGCACAAGTGCGGGCTAGGCTTAAGGCCGGGGCACAAGTGCGGGCTAGGCTTAAGGCCGGGGCACAAGTGCGGGCTAGGCTTAAGGCCTGGGCACAAGTGCTGGCTAGGCTTAAGGCCTGGGCACAAGTGCGGGCTAAGCTTAAGGCCGGGGCACAAGTGAGGGCTAAGCTTAAGGCCGGGGCACAAGTGCGGGCTAGGCTTAAGGCCGGGGCACAAGTGCGGGCTAGGCTTAAGGCCTGGGCACAAGTGCGTGCTAGGCTTAAGGCCTGGGCACAAGTGCGGGCTAGGCTTAAGGCCTGGGCACAAGTGCGGGCTAGGCTTAAAGCCTGGGCACAAGTGCGGGCTAGGCTTAAGGCCTGGGCACAAGTGCGGGCTAGGCTTAAGGCAGGGGCACAAGTGCGGGCTAGGATCAAGGCAGGGGGCACAAGTGCGGGCTAGGCTTAAGGCCTGGGCACAAGTGCGGGCTAGGCTTAAGGCCTGGGCACAAGTGCAGTGCTGGCTAGGATCAAGGCAGGGGCCACAAGTGCCAGCTAGGCTTAAGGCATGGGCACAAGTGCCAGCCAGGCTTAAGGCCTGGGCACAAGTGCGGGCTAGGCTTAAGGCCTGGGCACAAGTGCGGGCTAGGCTTAAGGCCTGGGCACAAGTGTGGGCTAAGCTTAAGGCCGGGGCACAAGTGCGGGCTAGGCTTAAGGCCGGGGCACAAGTGCGGGCTAGGCTTAAGGCCGGGGCACAAGTGCGGGCTAGGCTTAAGGCCTGGGCACAAGTGCGGGCTAGGCTTACGGCCTGGGCACAAGTGCGGGCTAGGCTTTAGGCCTGGGCACAAGTGCGGGCTAGGCTTAAGGCCTGGGCACAAGTGCGGGCTAGGCTTAAGGCCTGGGCACAAGTGCGGGCTAGGCTTAACGCCTGGGCACAAGTGCGGGCTAGGCTTAAGGCCTGGGCACAAGTGCGGGCTAGGCTTAAGGCCTGGGCACAAGTGCGGGCTAGGCTTAAGGCCTGGGCACAAGTGCGGGCTAGGCTTAAGGCCTGGGCACAAGTGCGGGCTAGGCTTAAGGCCTGGGCACAAGTGCGTGCTAGGCTTAAGGCCTGGGCACAAGTGCGGGCTAGGCTTAAGGCCTGGGCACAAGTGCGGGCTAGGCTTAAGGCCTGGGCACAAGTGCGGGCTAGGCTTAAGGCCTGGGCACAAGTGCGGGCTAGGCTTAAGGCCTGGGCACAAGTGCGGGCTAGGCTTAAGGCCTGGGCACAAGTGCAGGCTAGGCTTAAGGCCTGGGCACAAGTGCGGGCTAGGCTTAAGGCAGGGGCACAAGTGCGGGCTAGGTTTAAGGCCTGGGCACAAGTGCGGGCTAGGCTTAAGGCCTGGGCACAAGTGCGGGCTAGGATCACGGCAGGGGGCACAAGTGCGGGCTAGGATCAAGGCAGGGGGCACAAGTGCGGGCTAGGCTTAACACCTGGGCACAAGTGCAGGCTAGGCTTAAGGCCTGGGCACAAGTGCAGGCTAGGCTTAAGGCCTGGGCACAAGTGCAGTGCTGGCTAGGATCAAGGCAAAGGCCACAAGTGCCAGCTAGGCTTAAGGCATGGGCACAAGTGTGGGCTAGGCTTAAGGCCTAGGCACAAGTGCGGGCTAGGCTTAAGGCCTGGGCACAAGTGCGGGCTAGGCTTAAGGCCTGGGCACAAGTGCGGGCTAGGCTTAAGGCCTGGGCACAAGTGCGGGCTAGGCTTAAGGCCAGGGCACAAGTGCGGGCTAGGCTTAAGGCCGGGGCACAAGTGCGGGCTAGGCTTAAGGCCTGGGCACAAGTGCGGGCTAGGCTTAAGGCCTGGGCACAAGTGCGGGCTAGGATCAAGGCAGGGGGCACAAGTGCGGGCTAGGATCAAGGCAGGGGGCACAAGTGCGGGCTAGGCTTAACGCCTGGGCACAAGTGCAGGCTAGGCTTAAGGCCTGGGCACAAGTGCAGGCTAGGCTTAAGGCCTGGGCACAAGTGCAGTGCTGGCTAGGATCAAGGAAAAGGCCACAAGTGCCAGCTAGGCTTAAGGCATGGGCACAAGTGTGGGCTAGGCTTAAGGCCTAGGCACAAGTGCGGGCTAGGCTTAAGGCCTGGGCACAAGTGCGGGCTAGGCTTAAGGCCTGGGCACAAGTGCGGGCTAGGCTTAAGGCCGGGGCACAAGTGCGGGCTAGGCTTAAGGCCTGGGCACAAGTGCGGGCTAGGCTTAAGGCCTGGGCACAAGTGCGGGCTAAGCTTAAGGCCGGGGCACAAGTGCGGGCTAGGCTTAAGGCCGGGGCACAAGTGCGGGCTAGGCTTAAGGCCTGGGCACAAGTGCGGGCTAGGCTTAAGGCCTGGGCACAAGTGCGGGCTAGGCTTTAGGCCTGGGCACAAGTGCGGGCTAGGCTAAAGGCCTGGGCACAAGTGCGGGCTAGGCTTACGGCCTGGGCACAAGTGCGGGCTAGGCTTTAGGCCTGGGCACAAGTGCGGGCTAGGCTTAAGGCCTGGGCACAAGTGCGGGCTAGGCTTAAGGCCTGGGCACAAGTGCGGGCTAGGCTTAAGGCCTGGGCAAAAGTGCGGGCTAGGCTTAAGGCCTGGGCACAAGTGCGGGCTAGGCTTAAGGCCTGGGCACAAGTGCGGGCTAGGCTTAAGGCAGGGGCACAAGTGCGGGCTAGGCTTAAGGCTGGGGCACAAGTGCGGGCTAGGCTTAAGGCAGGGGCACAAGTGCGGGCTAGGATTAAGGCAGGGGCACAAGTGCGGGCTCGGCTTAAGGCAGGGGCACAAGTGCGGGTTCGGCTTAAGGCAAGGGCACTAGTGCGGGCTCGGCTTAAGGCCGGGGCACAAGTGCGGGCTCGGCTTAAGGCCGGGGCACAAGTGCGGGCTCGGCTTAAGGCCGGGGCACAAGTGCGGGCTCGGCTTAAGGCCGGGGCACAAGTGTGGGCTCGGCTTAAGGCCGGGGCACAAGTGCGGGCTCAGCTTAAGGCCGGGGTACAAGTGCGGGCTAGGCTTAAGGCCGGGGCACAAGTGCGGGCTAGGCTTAAGGCCGGGGCACAAGTGCGGGCTAGGCTTAAGGCCGGGGCACAAGTGCGGGCTAGGCTTAAGGCCTGGGCACAAGTGCGGGCTAAGCTTAAGGCCGGGGCACAAGTGCGGGCTAAGCTTAAGGCCGGGGCACAAGTGCGGGCTAGGCTTAAGGCCGGGGCACAAGTGCGGGCTAGGCTTAAGGCCTGGGCACAAGTGCGTGCTAGGCTCAAGGCCTGGGCACAAGTGCGGGCTAGGCTTAAGGCAGGGGCACAAGTGCGGGCTAGGCTTAAGGCAGGGGCACAAGTGCGGGCTAGGCTTAAGGCAGGGGCACAAGTGCGGGCTAGGATTAAGGCCGGGGCACAAGTGCGGGCTAAGCTTAAGGCCGGGGCACAAGTGCGGGCTAGGCTTAAGGCCGGGGCACAAGTGCGGGCTAGGCTTAAGGCCTGGGCACAAGTGCGTGCTAGGCTTAAGGCCTGGGCACAAGTGCGGGCTAGGCTTAAGGCCTGGGCACAAGTGCGGGCTAGGCTTAAAGCCTGGGCACAAGTGCGGGCTAGGCTTAAGGCCTGGGCACAAGTGCGGGCTAGGCTTAAGGCAGGGGCACAAGTGCGGGCTAGGATCAAGGCAGGGGGCACAAGTGCGGGCTAGGCTTAAGGCCTGGGCACAAGTGCGGGCTAGGCTTAAGGCCTGGGCACAAGTGCAGTGCTGGCTAGGATCAAGGCAGGGGCCACAAGTGCCAGCTAGGCTTAAGGCATGGGCACAAGTGCCAGCCAGGCTTAAGGCCTGGGCACAAGTGCGGGCTAGGCTTAAGGCCTGGGCACAAGTGCGGGCTAGGCTTAAGGCCTGGGCACAAGTGCGGGTTAGGCTTAAGGCCTGGGCACAAGTGCGGGCTAGGCTTAAGGCCTGGGCACAAGTGCGGGCAAGGCTTAAGGCCTGGGCACAAGTGCGGGCTAGGCTTAAGGCCTGGGCACAAGTGCAGGCTAGGCTTAAGGCCTGGGCACAAGTGCAGGCTAGGCTTAAGGCCTGGGCACAAGTGCAGTGCTGGCTAGGATCAAGGCAGGGGCCACAAGTGCCGGCTAGGCTTAAGGCATGGGCACAAGTGCTGGCTAGGATCAAGGCAGGAGGCACAAGTGCGGGCTAGGCTTAAGGCCTGGGCACAAGTGCGGGTGAGGCTTAAGGCCTGGGCACAAGTGCGGGCTAGGCTTAAGGCCTGGGCACAAGTGCGGGCTAAGCTTAAGGCCGGGGCACAAGTGCGGGCTAAGCTTAAGGCCGGGGCACAAGTGCGGGCTAGGCTTAAGGCCGGAGCACAAGTGCGGGCTAGGCTTAAGGCCTGGGCACAAGTGCGGGCTAGGCTTAAGGCCTGGGCACAAGTGCGGGTTAGGCTTAAGGCCTGGGCACAAGTGCGGGTTAGGCTTAAGGCCTGGGCACAAGTGCGGGCTAGGCTTAAGGCCTGGGCACAAGTGCGGGCTAGGCTTAAGGCCTGGGCACAAGTGCAGGCTAGGCTTCAGGCCTGGGCACAAGTGCAGGCTAGGCTTAAGGCCTGGGCACAAGTGCAGTGCTGGCTAGGATCAAGGCAGGGGCCACAAGTGCCGGCTAGGCTTAAGGCATGGGCACAAGTGCCAGCCAGGCTTAAGGCCTGGGCACAAGTGCGGGCTAGGCTTAAGGCATGGGCACAAGTGCAGTGCTGGCCAGGATCAAGGCAGGGGGCACAAGTGCTGGCTAGGCTTAAGGCATTCAGCTAACTCTTTGCACTCTTTGCATAAAGGGTTAGGCACCCATAGGGGTGAAGAGCTAGCTTTCACCCCTCTACTCTGTACTTGGACATTTAGGACTAGATCCTTTGTTATACAGTGCGGAGCCTCTCCATAACCCCATGCTCCAAGCGACCAGGCACTTCTTGTCTGTCCTCCGTAAATGGGTAATGCCTTCTTCCCCAATTACAGTCGTGCATGCGCATTCAGACGGGACAAGAGCGAAGAGCGTAAAGCTGGCCCTATGTGCATAACCAACATGAAGCTGAAGACAAAAACAAACAAACAAGCATTCAAGGGGCTCAAAAGTGCAGGCTAGGCTTAAGGCCTGGGCACAAGTGCGGGTTAGGCTTAAGGCCTGGGCACAAGTGCTGGCTAGGATCAAGGCAGGGGGCACAAGTGCGGGCTAGGCTTAAGGCCTGGGCACAAGTGCGGGCTAGGCTTAAGGCCTGGGCACAAGTGCGAGCTAGGCTTAAGGCCTGGGCACAAGTGCGGGCTAGGCTTAAGGCCTGGGCACAAGTGCGGGCTAGGCTTAAGGCCTGGGCACAAGTGCGGGCTAGGCTTAAGGCCTGGGCACAAGTGCGGGCTAGGCTTAAGGCCTGGGCACAAGTGCGGGCTAGGCTTAACGCCTGGGCACAAGTGCGGGCTAGGCTTAAGGCCTGGGCACAAGTGCGGGCTAGGCTTAAGGCCTGGGCACAAGTGCGGGCTAGGCTTAAGGCCTGGGCACAAGTGCGGGCTAGGCTTAAGGCCTGGGCACAAGTGCGTGCTAGGCTTAAGGCCTGGGCACAAGTGCGGGCTAGGCTTAAGGCCTGGGCACAAGTGCGGGCTAGGCTTAAGGCCTGGGCACAAGTGCGGGCTAGGCTTATGGCCTGGGCACAAGTGCGGGCTAGGCTTAAGGCCTGGGCACAAGTGCGGGCTAGGCTTAAGGCCTGGGCACAAGTGCGGGCTAGGCTTAAGGCCTGGGCACAAGTGCGGGCTAGGCTTAACGCCTGGGCACAAGTGCGGGCTAGGCTTAAGGGCTGGGCACAAGTGCGGGCTAGGCTTAAGGCCTGGGCACAAGTGCGGGCTAGGCTTAAGGCCTGGGCACAAGTGCGGGCTAGGCTTAAGGCCTGGGCACAAGTGCGGGCTAGGCTTAAGGCCTGGGCACAAGTGCGGGCTAGGCTTAAGGCCTGGGCACAAGTGCGGGCTAGGCTTAAGGCCTGGGCACAAGTGCGGGCTAGGCTTAAGGCCTGGGCACATGTGCGGGCTAGGCTCAAGGCCTGGGCACAAGTGCGGGCTAGGATCAAGGCAGGGGGCACAAGTGCGGGCTAGGATCAAGGCAGGGGGCACAAGTGCGGGCTAGGCTTAAGGCCTGGGCACAAGTGCGGGCGAAGCTTAAGGCCGGGGCACAAGTGCGGGCTAAGCTTAAGGCCGGGGCACAAGTGCGGGCTAGGCTTAAGGCCGGGGCACAAGTGCGGGCTATGCTTAAGGCCTGGGCACAAGTGCGTGCTAGGCTTAAGGCCTGGGCACAAGTGCGGGCTAGGCTTAAGGCAGGGGCACAAGTGCGGGCTAGGCTTAAGGCAGGGGCACAAGTGCGGGCTAGGCTTAAGGCAGGGGCACAAGTGCAGGCTAGAATTAAGGCCTGGGCACAAGTGCAGGCTAGAATTAAGGCCTGGGCACAAGTGCAGGCTAGAATTAAGGCCTGGGCACAAGTGCAGGCTAGAATTAAGGCCTGGGCACAAGTGCAGGCTAGAATTAAGGCCTGGGCACAAGTGCAGGCTAGAATTAAGGCCTGGGCACAAGTGCGGGCTAGGCTTAAGGCCTGGGCACAAGTGCGGGCTAGGCTTAAGGCCTGGGCACAAGTGCGGGCTAGGCTTAAGGCCGGGGCACAAGTGCGGGCTAGGCTTAAGGCCGGGGCACAAGTGCGGGCTAGGCTTAAGGCCTGGGCACAAGTGCGGGCTAGGCTTAAGGCCTGGGCACAAGTGCGGGCTAGGATCAAGGCAGGGGGCACAAGTGCGGGCTAGGATCAAGGCAGGGGGCACAAGTGCGGGCTAGGCTTAACGCCTGGGCACAAGTGCAGGCTAGGCTTAAGGCCTGGGCACAAGTGCAGGCTAGGCTTAAGGCCTGGGCACAAGTGCAGTGCTGGCTAGGATCAAGGCAAAGGCCACAAGTGCCAGCTAGGCTTAAGGCATGGGCACAAGTGTGGGCTAGGCTTAAGGCCTAGGCACAAGTGCGGGCTAGGCTTAAGGCCTGGGCACAAGTGCGGGCAAGGCTTAAGGCCTGGGCACAATTGCGGGCTAGGCTTAAGGCCTGGGCACAAGTGCAGGCTAGGCTTAAGGCCTGGGCACAAGTGCAGGCTAGGCTTAAGGCCTGGGCACAAGTGCAGTGCTGGCTAGGATCAAGGCAGGGGCCACAAGTGCCGGCTAGGCTTAAGGCATGGGCACAAGTGCTGGCTAGGATCAAGGCAGGAGGCACAAGTGCGGGCTAGGCTTAAGGCCTGGGCACAAGTGCGGGTGAGGCTTAAGGCCTGGGCACAAGTGCGGGCTAGGCTTAAGGCCTGGGCACAAGTGCGGGCTAAGCTTAAGGCCGGGGCACAAGTGCGGGCTAGGCTTAAGGCCGGAGCACAAGTGCGGGCTAGGCTTAAGGCCTGGGCACAAGTGCGGGCTAGGCTTAAGGCCTGGGCACAAGTGCGGGTTAGGCTTAAGGCCTGGGCACAAGTGCGGGCTAGGCTTAAGGCCTGGGCACAAGTGCGGGCTAGGCTTAAGGCCTGGGCACAAGTGCAGGCTAGACTTCAGGCCTGGGCACAAGTGCAGGCTAGGCTTAAGGCCTGGGCACAAGTGCAGTGCTGGCTAGGATCAAGGCAGGGGCCACAAGTGCCGGCTAGGCTTAAGGCATGGGCACAAGTGCCAGCCAGGCTTAAGGCCTAGGCACAAGTGCGGGCTAGGCTTAAGGCCTGGGCACAAGTGCGGGCTAGGCTTAAGGCCTGGGCACAAGTGCAGGCTAGGCTTAAGGCCTGGGCACAAGTGCAGTGCTGGCTAGGATCAAGGCAAAGGCCACAAGTGCCAGCTAGGCTTAAGGCATGGGCACAAGTGTGGGCTAGGCTTAAGGCCTAGGCACAAGTGCGGGCTAGGCTTAAGGCCTGGGCACAAGTGCGGGCAAGGCTTAAGGCCTGGGCACAATTGCGGGCTAGGCTTAAGGCCTGGGCACAAGTGCAGGCTAGGCTTAAGGCCTGGGCACAAGTGCAGGCTAGGCTTAAGGCCTGGGCACAAGTGCAGTGCTGGCTAGGATCAAGGCAGGGGCCACAAGTGCCGGCTAGGCTTAAGGCATGGGCACAAGTGCTGGCTAGGATCAAGGCAGGAGGCACAAGTGCGGGCTAGGCTTAAGGCCTGGGCACAAGTGCGGGTGAGGCTTAAGGCCTGGGCACAAGTGCGGGCTAGGCTTAAGGCCTGGGCACAAGTGCGGGCTAAGCTTAAGGCCGGGGCACAAGTGCGGGCTAGGCTTAAGGCCGGAGCACAAGTGCGGGCTAGGCTTAAGGCCTGGGCACAAGTGCGGGCTAGGCTTAAGGCCTGGGCACAAGTGCGGGTTAGGCTTAAGGCCTGGGCACAAGTGCGGGCTAGGCTTAAGGCCTGGGCACAAGTGCGGGCTAGGCTTAAGGCCTGGGCACAAGTGCAGGCTAGACTTCAGGCCTGGGCACAAGTGCAGGCTAGGCTTAAGGCCTGGGCACAAGTGCAGTGCTGGCTAGGATCAAGGCAGGGGCCACAAGTGCCGGCTAGGCTTAAGGCATGGGCACAAGTGCCAGCCAGGCTTAAGGCCTAGGCACAAGTGCGGGCTAGGCTTAAGGCCTGGGCACAAGTGCGGGCTAGGCTTAAGGCCTGGGCACAAGTGCGGGCTAGGCTTAAGGCCTGGGCACAAGTGCGGGCTAGGCTTAAGGCCTGGGCACAAGTGCGGGCTAGGCTTAAGGCCTGGGCACAAGTGCGGGCTAGGCTTAAGGCCTGGGCACAAGTGCGGGCTAGGCTTAAGGCCTGGGCACAAGTGCGGGCTAGGCTTAACGCCTGGGCACAAGTGCGGGCTAGGCTTAAGGCCTGGGCACAAGTGCGGGCTAGGCTTAAGGCCTGGGCACAAGTGCGGGCTAGGCTTAAGGCCTGGGCACAAGTGCGGGCTAGGCTTAAGGCCTGGGCACAAGTGCGGGCTAGGCTTAAGGCCTGGGCACAAGTGCGGGCTAGGCTTAAGGCCTGGGCACAAGTGCGGGCTAGGCTTCAGGCCTGGGCACAAGTGCGGGCTAGGCTTAAGGCCTGGGCACAAGTGCGGGCTAGGCTTAAGGCCTGGGCACAAGTGCAGGCTAGGCTTAAGGCCTGGGCACAAGTGCGGGCTAGGCTTAAGGCAGGGGCACAAGTGCGGGCTAGGTTTAAGGCCTGGGCACAAGTGCGGGCTAGGCTTAAGGCCTGGGCACAAGTGCGGGCTAGGATCAAGGCAGGGGGCACAAGTGCGGGCTAGGATCAAGGCAGGGGGCACAAGTGCGGGCTAGGCTTAACGCCTGGGCACAAGTGCAGGCTAGGCTTAAGGCCTGGGCACAAGTGCAGGCTAGGCTTAAGGCCTGGGCACAAGTGCAGTGCTGGCTAGGATCAAGGCAAAGGCCACAAGTGCCAGCTAGGCTTAAGGCATGGGCACAAGTGTGGGCTAGGCTTAAGGCCTAGGCACAAGTGCGGGCTAGGCTTAAGGCCTGGGCACAAGTGCGGGCTAGGCTTAAGGCCTGGGCACAAGTGCGGGCTAGGCTTAAGGCCTGGGCACAAGTGCGGGCTAGGCTTAAGGCCGGGGCACAAGTGCGGGCTAGGCTTAAGGCCGGGGCACAAGTGCGGGCTAGGCTTAAGGCCTGGGCACAAGTGCGGGCTAGGCTTAAGGCCTGGGCACAAGTGCGGGCTAGGATCAAGGCAGGGGGCACAAGTGCGGGCTAGGCTTAACGCCTGGGCACAAGTGCAGGCTAGGCTTAAGGCCTGGGCACAAGTGCAGGCTAGGCTTAAGGCCTGGGCACAAGTGCAGTGCTGGCTAGGATCAAGGCAAAGGCCACAAGTGCCAGCTAGGCTTAAGGCATGGGCACAAGTGTGGGCTAGGCTTAAGGCCTAGGCACAAGTGCGGGCTAGGCTTAAGGCCTGGGCACAAGTGCGGGCTGGGCTTAAGGCCTGGGCACAAGTGCGGGCTAGGCTTAAGGCCTGGGCACAAGTGCGGGCTAGGCTTAAGGCCGGGGCACAAGTGCGGGCTAGGCTTAAGGCCGGGGCACAAGTGCGGGCTAGGCTTAAGGCCTGGGCACAAGTGCTGGCTAGGCTTAAGGCCTGGGCACAAGTGCGGGCTAAGCTTAAGGCCGGGGCACAAGTGAGGGCTAAGCTTAAGGCCGGGGCACAAGTGCGGGCTAGGCTTAAGGCCGGGGCACAAGTGCGGGCTAGGCTTAAGGCCTGGGCACAAGTGCGTGCTAGGCTTAAGGCCTGGGCACAAGTGCGGGCTAGGCTTAAGGCCTGGGCACAAGTGCGGGCTAGGCTTAAAGCCTGGGCACAAGTGCGGGCTAGGCTTAAGGCCTGGGCACAAGTGCGGGCTAGGCTTAAGGCAGGGGCACAAGTGCGGGCTAGGATCAAGGCAGGGGGCACAAGTGCGGGCTAGGCTTAAGGCCTGGGCACAAGTGCGGGCTAGGCTTAAGGCCTGGGCACAAGTGCAGTGCTGGCTAGGATCAAGGCAGGGGCCACAAGTGCCAGCTAGGCTTAAGGCATGGGCACAAGTGCCAGCCAGGCTTAAGGCCTGGGCACAAGTGCGGGCTAGGCTTAAGGCCTGGGCACAAGTGCGGGCTAGGCTTAAGGCCTGGGCACAAGTGTGGGCTAAGCTTAAGGCCGGGGCACAAGTGCGGGCTAGGCTTAAGGCCGGGGCACAAGTGCGGGCTAGGCTTAAGGCCGGGGCACAAGTGCGGGCTAGGCTTAAGGCCTGGGCACAAGTGCGGGCTAGGCTTACGGCCTGGGCACAAGTGCGGGCTAGGCTTTAGGCCTGGGCACAAGTGCGGGCTAGGCTTAAGGCCTGGGCACAAGTGCGGGCTAGGCTTAAGGCCTGGGCACAAGTGCGGGCTAGGCTTAACGCCTGGGCACAAGTGCGGGCTAGGCTTAAGGCCTGGGCACAAGTGCGGGCTAGGCTTAAGGCCTGGGCACAAGTGCGGGCTAGGCTTAAGGCCTGGGCACAAGTGCGGGCTAGGCTTAAGGCCTGGGCACAAGTGCGGGCTAGGCTTAAGGCCTGGGCACAAGTGCGGGCTAGGCTTTAGGCCTGGGCACAAGTGCGGGCTAGGCTAAAGGCCTGGGCACAAGTGCGGGCTAGGCTTACGGCCTGGGCACAAGTGCGGGCTAGGCTTTAGGCCTGGGCACAAGTGCGGGCTAGGCTTAAGGCCTGGGCACAAGTGCGGGCTAGGCTTAAGGCCTGGGCACAAGTGCGGGCTAGGCTTAAGGCCTGGGCAAAAGTGCGGGCTAGGCTTAAGGCCTGGGCACAAGTGCGGGCTAGGCTTAAGGCCTGGGCACAAGTGCGGGCTAGGCTTAAGGCAGGGGCACAAGTGCGGGCTAGGCTTAAGGCTGGGGCACAAGTGCGGGCTAGGCTTAAGGCAGGGGCACAAGTGCGGGCTAGGATTAAGGCAGGGGCACAAGTGCGGGCTCGGCTTAAGGCAGGGGCACAAGTGCGGGTTCGGCTTAAGGCAAGGGCACTAGTGCGGGCTCGGCTTAAGGCCGGGGCACAAGTGCGGGCTCGGCTTAAGGCCGGGGCACAAGTGCGGGCTCGGCTTAAGGCCGGGGCACAAGTGCGGGCTCGGCTTAAGGCCGGGGCACAAGTGTGGGCTCGGCTTAAGGCCGGGGCACAAGTGCGGGCTCAGCTTAAGGCCGGGGTACAAGTGCGGGCTAGGCTTAAGGCCGGGGCACAAGTGCGGGCTAGGCTTAAGGCCGGGGCACAAGTGCGGGCTAGGCTTAAGGCCGGGGCACAAGTGCGGGCTAGGCTTAAGGCCTGGGCACAAGTGCGGGCTAAGCTTAAGGCCGGGGCACAAGTGCGGGCTAAGCTTAAGGCCGGGGCACAAGTGCGGGCTAGGCTTAAGGCCGGGGCACAAGTGCGGGCTAGGCTTAAGGCCTGGGCACAAGTGCGTGCTAGGCTCAAGGCCTGGGCACAAGTGCGGGCTAGGCTTAAGGCAGGGGCACAAGTGCGGGCTAGGCTTAAGGCAGGGGCACAAGTGCGGGCTAGGCTTAAGGCAGGGGCACAAGTGCGGGCTAGGATTAAGGCCGGGGCACAAGTGCGGGCTAAGCTTAAGGCCGGGGCACAAGTGCGGGCTAGGCTTAAGGCCGGGGCACAAGTGCGGGCTAGGCTTAAGGCCTGGGCACAAGTGCGTGCTAGGCTTAAGGCCTGGGCACAAGTGCGGGCTAGGCTTAAGGCCTGGGCACAAGTGCGGGCTAGGCTTAAAGCCTGGGCACAAGTGCGGGCTAGGCTTAAGGCCTGGGCACAAGTGCGGGCTAGGCTTAAGGCAGGGGCACAAGTGCGGGCTAGGATCAAGGCAGGGGGCACAAGTGCGGGCTAGGCTTAAGGCCTGGGCACAAGTGCGGGCTAGGCTTAAGGCCTGGGCACAAGTGCAGTGCTGGCTAGGATCAAGGCAGGGGCCACAAGTGCCAGCTAGGCTTAAGGCATGGGCACAAGTGCCAGCCAGGCTTAAGGCCTGGGCACAAGTGCGGGCTAGGCTTAAGGCCTGGGCACAAGTGCGGGCTAGGCTTAAGGCCTGGGCACAAGTGCGGGTTAGGCTTAAGGCCTGGGCACAAGTGCGGGCTAGGCTTAAGGCCTGGGCACAAGTGCGGGCAAGGCTTAAGGCCTGGGCACAAGTGCGGGCTAGGCTTAAGGCCTGGGCACAAGTGCAGGCTAGGCTTAAGGCCTGGGCACAAGTGCAGGCTAGGCTTAAGGCCTGGGCACAAGTGCAGTGCTGGCTAGGATCAAGGCAGGGGCCACAAGTGCCGGCTAGGCTTAAGGCATGGGCACAAGTGCTGGCTAGGATCAAGGCAGGAGGCACAAGTGCGGGCTAGGCTTAAGGCCTGGGCACAAGTGCGGGTGAGGCTTAAGGCCTGGGCACAAGTGCGGGCTAGGCTTAAGGCCTGGGCACAAGTGCGGGCTAAGCTTAAGGCCTGGGCACAAGTGCGGGCTAAGCTTAAGGCCGGGGCACAAGTGCGGGCTAGGCTTAAGGCCGGAGCACAAGTGCGGGCTAGGCTTAAGGCCTGGGCACAAGTGCGGGCTAGGCTTAAGGCCTGGGCACAAGTGCGGGTTAGGCTTAAGGCCTGGGCACAAGTGCGGGTTAGGCTTAAGGCCTGGGCACAAGTGCGGGCTAGGCTTAAGGCCTGGGCACAAGTGCGGGCTAGGCTTAAGGCCTGGGCACAAGTGCAGGCTAGGCTTCAGGCCTGGGCACAAGTGCAGGCTAGGCTTAAGGCCTGGGCACAAGTGCAGTGCTGGCTAGGATCAAGGCAGGGGCCACAAGTGCCGGCTAGGCTTAAGGCATGGGCACAAGTGCCAGCCAGGCTTAAGGCCTGGGCACAAGTGCGGGCTAGGCTTAAGGCATGGGCACAAGTGCAGTGCTGGCCAGGATCAAGGCAGGGGGCACAAGTGCTGGCTAGGCTTAAGGCATTCAGCTAACTCTTTGCACTCTTTGCATAAAGGGTTAGGCACCCATAGGGGTGAAGAGCTAGCTTTCACCCCTCTACTCTGTACTTGGACATTTAGGACTAGATCCTTTGTTATACAGTGCGGAGCCTCTCCATAACCCCATGCTCCAAGCGACCAGGCACTTCTTGTCTGTCCTCCGTAAATGGGTAATGCCTTCTTCCCCAATTACAGTCGTGCATGCGCATTCAGACGGGACAAGAGCGAAGAGCGTAAAGCTGGCCCTATGTGCATAACCAACATGAAGCTGAAGACAAAAACAAACAAACAAGCATTCAAGGGGCTCAAAAGTGCAGGCTAGGCTTAAGGCCTGGGCACAAGTGCGGGTTAGGCTTAAGGCCTGGGCACAAGTGCTGGCTAGGATCAAGGCAGGGGGCACAAGTGCGGGCTAGGCTTAAGGCCTGGGCACAAGTGCGGGCTAGGCTTAAGGCCTGGGCACAAGTGCGAGCTAGGCTTAAGGCCTGGGCACAAGTGCGGGCTAGGCTTAAGGCCTGGGCACAAGTGCGGGCTAGGCTTAAGGCCTGGGCACAAGTGCGGGCTAGGCTTAAGGCCTGGGCACAAGTGCGGGCTAGGCTTAAGGCCTGGGCACAAGTGCGGGCTAGGCTTAACGCCTGGGCACAAGTGCGGGCTAGGCTTAAGGCCTGGGCACAAGTGCGGGCTAGGCTTAAGGCCTGGGCACAAGTGCGGGCTAGGCTTAAGGCCTGGGCACAAGTGCGGGCTAGGCTTAAGGCCTGGGCACAAGTGCGTGCTAGGCTTAAGGCCTGGGCACAAGTGCGGGCTAGGCTTAAGGCCTGGGCACAAGTGCGGGCTAGGCTTAAGGCCTGGGCACAAGTGCGGGCTAGGCTTATGGCCTGGGCACAAGTGCGGGCTAGGCTTAAGGCCTGGGCACAAGTGCGGGCTAGGCTTAAGGCCTGGGCACAAGTGCGGGCTAGGCTTAAGGCCTGGGCACAAGTGCGGGCTAGGCTTAACGCCTGGGCACAAGTGCGGGCTAGGCTTAAGGGCTGGGCACAAGTGCGGGCTAGGCTTAAGGCCTGGGCACAAGTGCGGGCTAGGCTTAAGGCCTGGGCACAAGTGCGGGCTAGGCTTAAGGCCTGGGCACAAGTGCGGGCTAGGCTTAAGGCCTGGGCACAAGTGCGGGCTAGGCTTAAGGCCTGGGCACAAGTGCGGGCTAGGCTTAAGGCCTGGGCACAAGTGCGGGCTAGGCTTAAGGCCTGGGCACATGTGCGGGCTAGGCTCAAGGCCTGGGCACAAGTGCGGGCTAGGATCAAGGCAGGGGGCACAAGTGCGGGCTAGGATCAAGGCAGGGGGCACAAGTGCGGGCTAGGCTTAAGGCCTGGGCACAAGTGCGGGCGAAGCTTAAGGCCGGGGCACAAGTGCGGGCTAAGCTTAAGGCCGGGGCACAAGTGCGGGCTAGGCTTAAGGCCGGGGCACAAGTGCGGGCTATGCTTAAGGCCTGGGCACAAGTGCGTGCTAGGCTTAAGGCCTGGGCACAAGTGCGGGCTAGGCTTAAGGCAGGGGCACAAGTGCGGGCTAGGCTTAAGGCAGGGGCACAAGTGCGGGCTAGGCTTAAGGCAGGGGCACAAGTGCAGGCTAGAATTAAGGCCTGGGCACAAGTGCAGGCTAGAATTAAGGCCTGGGCACAAGTGCAGGCTAGAATTAAGGCCTGGGCACAAGTGCAGGCTAGAATTAAGGCCTGGGCACAAGTGCGGGCTAGGCTTAAGGCCTGGGCACAAGTGCGGGCTAGGCTTAAGGCCTGGGCACAAGTGCGGGCTAGGCTTAAGGCCTGGGCACAAGTGCGGGCTAGGCTTAAGGCCTGGGCACAAGTGCGTGCTAGGCTTAAGGCCTGGGCACAAGTGCGGGCTAGGCTTAAGGCCTGGGCACAAGTGCGGGCTAGGCTTAAGGCCTGGGCACAAGTGCGGGCTAGGCTTATGGCCTGGGCACAAGTGCGGGCTAGGCTTAAGGCCTGGGCACAAGTGCGGGCTAGGCTTAAGGCCTGGGCACAAGTGCGGGCTAGGCTTAAGGCCTGGGCACAAGTGCGGGCTAGGCTTAACGCCTGGGCACAAGTGCGGGCTAGGCTTAAGGGCTGGGCACAAGTGCGGGCTAGGCTTAAGGCCTGGGCACAAGTGCGGGCTAGGCTTAAGGCCTGGGCACAAGTGCGGGCTAGGCTTAAGGCCTGGGCACAAGTGCGGGCTAGGCTTAAGGCCTGGGCACAAGTGCGGGCTAGGCTTAAGGCCTGGGCACAAGTGCGGGCTAGGCTTAAGGCCTGGGCACAAGTGCGGGCTAGGCTTAAGGCCTGGGCACATGTGCGGGCTAGGCTCAAGGCCTGGGCACAAGTGCGGGCTAGGATCAAGGCAGGGGGCACAAGTGCGGGCTAGGATCAAGGCAGGGGGCACAAGTGCGGGCTAGGCTTAAGGCCTGGGCACAAGTGCGGGCGAAGCTTAAGGCCGGGCCACAAGTGCGGGCTAAGCTTAAGGCCGGGGCACAAGTGCGGGCTAGGCTTAAGGCCGGGGCACAAGTGCGGGCTATGCTTAAGGCCTGGGCACAAGTGCGTGCTAGGCTTAAGGCCTGGGCACAAGTGCGGGCTAGGCTTAAGGCAGGGGCACAAGTGCGGGCTAGGCTTAAGGCAGGGGCACAAGTGCGGGCTAGGCTTAAGGCAGGGGCACAAGTGCAGGCTAGAATTAAGGCCTGGGCACAAGTGCAGGCTAGAATTAAGGCCTGGGCACAAGTGCAGGCTAGAATTAAGGCCTGGGCACAAGTGCAGGCTAGAATTAAGGCCTGGGCACAAGTGCAGTGCTGGCTAGGATCAAGGCAGGGGCCACAAGTGCCAGCTAGGCTTAAGGCATGTGCACAAGTGTGGGCTAGGCTTAAGGCCTAGGCACAAGTGCGGGCTAGGCTTAAGGCCTGGGCACAAGTGCGGGCTAGGCTTAAGGCCTGGGCACAAGTGCGGGCTAGGCTTAAGGCCTGGGCACAAGTGCGGGCTAGGCTTAAGGCCTGGGCACAAGTGCAGGCTAGGCTTAAGGCCTGGGCACAAGTGCGGGCTAGGCTTAAGGCCTGGGCACAAGTGCGGGCTAGGCTTAAGGCCTGGGCACAAGTGCGGGCTAGGCTTAACGCCTGGGCACAAGTGCGGGCTAGGCTTAAGGCCTGGGCACAAGTGCGGGCTAGGCTTAAGGCCTGGGCACAAGTGCGGGCTAGGCTTAAGGCCTGGGCACAAGTGCGGGCTAGGCTTAAGGCCTGGGCACAAGTGCGGGCTAGGCTTAAGGCCTGGGCACAAGTGCGGGCTAGGCTTAAGGCCTGGGCACAAGTGCGGGCTAGGCTTAAGGCCTGGGCACAAGTGCAGGCTAGGCTTAAGGCCTGGGCACAACTGCGGGCTAGGCTTAAGGCAGGGGGCACAAGTGCGGGCTAGGTTTAAGGCCTGGGCACAAGTGCGGGCTAGGCTTAAGGCCTGGGCACAAGTGCGGGCTAGGATCAAGGCAGGGGGCACAAGTGCGGGCTAGGATCAAGGCAGGGGGCACAAGTGCGGGCTAGGCTTAACGCCTGGGCACATGTGCAGGCTAGGCTTAAGGCCTGGGCACAAGTGCAGGCTAGGCTTAAGGCCTGGGCACAAGTGCAGTGCTGGCTAGGATCAAGGCAAAGGCCACAAGTGCCAGCTAGGCTTAAGGCATGGGCACAAGTGTGGGCTAGGCTTAAGGCCTAGGCACAAGTGCGGGCTAGGCTTAAGGCCTGGGCACAAGTGCGGGCTAGGCTTAAGGCCTGGGCACAAGTGCGGGCTAGGCTTAAGGCCTGGGCACAAGTGCGGGCTAGGCTTAAGGCCGGGGCACAAGTGCGGGCTAGGCTTAAGGCCGGGGCACAAGTGCGGGCTAGGCTTAAGGCCTGGGCACAAGTGCGGGCTAGGCTTAAGGCCTGGGCACAAGTGCGGGCTAGGATCAAGGCAGGGGGCACAAGTGCGGGCTAGGATCAAGGCAGGGGGCACAAGTGCGGGCTAGGCTTAACGCCTGGGCACAAGTGCAGGCTAGGCTTAAGGCCGGGACACAAGTGCGGGCTAGGCTTAAGGCCTGGGCACAAGTGCTGGCTAGGCTTAAGGCCTGGGCACAAGTGCGGGCTAAGCTTAAGGCCGGGGCACAAGTGCGGGCTAGGCTTAAGGCCGGGGCACAAGTGCGGGCTAGGCTTAAGGCCTGGGCACAAGTGTGGGCTAGGCTTAAGGCCTGGGCACAAGTGCGGGCTAGGCTTTAGGCCTGGGCACAAGTGCGGGCTAGGCTTAAGGCCTGGGCACAAGTGCGGGTTAGGCTTAAGGCCTGGGCACAAGTGCGGGCTAGGCTTAAGGCCTGGGCAAAAGTGCGGGCTAGGCTTAAGGCCTGGGCACAAGTGCGGGCTAGGCTTAAGGCCTGGGCACAACTGCGGGCTAGGCTTAAGGCCTGGGCACAAGTGCGGGCTAGGCTTAAGGCCTGGGCACAAGTGCGGGCTAGGCTTAAGGCAGGGGCACAAGTGCGGGCTAGGCTTAAGGCAGGGGCACAAGTGCGGGCTAGGCTTAAGGCAGGGGCACAAGTGCGGGCTAGGATTAAGGCAGGGGCACAAGTGCAGGCTCGGCTTAAGGCAGGGGCACAAGTGCGGGTTCGGCTTAAGGCAAGGGCACTAGTGCGGGCTCGGCTTAAGGCCGGGGCACAAGTGCGGGCTCGGCTTAAGGCCGGGGCACAAGTGTGGGCTCGGCTTAAGGCCGGGGCACAAGTGCGGGCTCAGCTTAAGGCCGGGGTACAAGTGCGGGCTAGGCTTAAGGCCGGGGCACAAGTGCGGGCTAGGCTTAAGGCCGGGGCACAAGTGCGGGCTAGGCTTAAGGCCGGGGCACAAGTGCGGGCTAGGCTTAAGGCCTGGGCACAAGTGCGGGCGAAGCTTAAGGCCGGGGCACAAGTGCGGGCTAAGCTTAAGGCCGGGGCACGAGTGCGGGCTAGGCTTAAGGCCGGGGCACAAGTGCAGGCTATGCTTAAGGCCTGGGCACAAGTGCGTGCTAGGCTTAAGGCCTGGGCACAAGTGCGGGCTAGGCTTAAGGCAGGGGCACAAGTGCGGGCTAGGCTTAAGGCAGGGGCACAAGTGCGGGCTAGGCTTAAGGCAGGGGCACAAGTGCGGGCTAGGATTAAGGCAGGGGCACAAGTGCGGGCTCGGCTTAAGGCAGGGGCACAAGTGCGGGTTCGGCTTAAGGCAGGGGCACTGGTGCGGGCTCGGCTTAAGGCCGGGGCACATGTGCGGGCTCGGATTAAGGCCGGGGCACAAGTGCGGGCTCGGCTTAAGGCCGGGGCACAAGTGCGGGCTCGGCTTAAGGCCGGGGCACAAGTGCGGGCTCGGCTTAAGGCCGGGGCACAAGTGTGGGCTCGGCTTAAGGCCGGGGCACAAGTGCGGGCTCGGTTTAAGGCCGGGGCACAAGTGCGGGCTAGGCTTAAGGCCTGGGCACAAGTGCGGGCTAGGCTTACGGCCTGGGCACAAGTGCGGGCTAGGCTTTAGGCCTGGGCACAAGTGCGGGCTAGGCTTAAGGCCTGGGCACAAGTGCGGGCTAGGCTTAAGGCCTGGGCACAAGTGCGGGCTAGGCTTAAGGCCTGGGCAAAAGTGCGGGCTAGGCTTAAGGCCTGGGCACAAGTGCGGGCTAGGCTTAAGGCCTGGGCACAAGTGCGGGCTAGGCTTAAGGCCTGGGCACAAGTGCGGGCTAGGCTTAAGGCAGGGGCACAAGTGCGGGCTAGGCTTAAGGCTGGGGCACAAGTGCGGGCTAGGCTTAAGGCAGGGGCACAAGTGCGGGCTAGGATTAAGGCAGGGGCACAAGTGCGGGCTCGGCTTAAGGCAGGGGCACAAGTGCGGGTTCGGCTTAAGGCAAGGGCACTAGTGCGGGCTCAAATTAAGGCCGGGGCACAAGTGCGGGCTCGGCTTAAGGCCGGGGCACAAGTGCGGGCTAGGCTTAAGGCCGGGGCACAAGTGCGGGCTAGGCTTAAGGCCTGGGCACAAGTGCGGGCTAAGCTTAAGGCCGGGGCACAAGTGCGGGCTAAGCTTAAGGCCGGGGCACAAGTGCGGGCTAGGCTTAAGGCCGGGGCACAAGTGCGGGCTAGGCTTAAGGCCTGGGCACAAGTGCGTGCTAGGCTCAAGGCCTGGGCACAAGTGCGGGCTAGGCTTAAGGCAGGGGCACAAGTGCGGGCTAGGCTTAAGGCAGGGGCACAAGTGCGGGCTAGGCTTAAGGCAGGGGCATAAGTGCGGGCTAGGATTAAGGCAGGGTCACAAGTGCGGGCTCGGCTTAAGGCAGGGGCACAAGTGCGGGTTCGGCTTAAGGCAGGGGCACTGGTGCGGGCTCGGCTTAAGGCCGGGGCACAAGTGCAGGCTCGGCTTAAGGCCGGGGCACAAGTGCGGGCTCGGCTTAAGGCCGGGGCACAAGTGCGGGCTCGGCTTAAGGCCGGGGCACAAGTGTGGGCTCGGCTTAAGGCCGGGGCACAAGTGCGGGCTCGGCTTAAGGCCGGGGCACAAGTGCGGGCTAGGCTTATAGCCGGGGCACAAGTGCGGGCTAGGCTTAAGGCCAGGGCACAAGTGCGGGCTAGGCTTAAGGCCGGGGCACAAGTGCGGGCTAGGCTTAAGGCCTGGGCACAAGTGCGGGCTAAGCTTAAGGCCGGGGCACAAGTGCGGGCTAAGCTTAAGGCCGGGGCACAAGTGCGGGCTAGGCTTAAGGCCGGGGCACAAGTGCGGGCTAGGCTTAAGGCCTGGGCACAAGTGCGTGCTAGGCTTAAGGCCTGGGCACAAGTGCGGGCTAGGCTTAAGGCCTGGGCACAAGTGCGGGCTAGGCTTAAAGCCTGGGCACAAGTGCGGGCTAGGCTTAAGGCCTGGGCACAAGTGCGGGCTAGGCTTAAGGCAGGGGCACAAGTGCGGGCTAGGATCAAGGCAGGGGGCACAAGTGCGGGCTAGGCTTAAGGCCTGGGCACAAGTGCGGGCTAGGCTTAAGGCCTGGGCACAAGTGCAGTGCTGGCTAGGATCAAGGCAGGGGCCACAAGTGCCAGCTAGGCTTAAGGCATGGGCACAAGTGCCAGCCAGGCTTAAGGCCTGGGCACAAGTGCGGGCTAGGCTTAAGGCCTGGGCACAAGTGCGGGCTAGGCTTAAGGCCTGGGCACAAGTGCGGGCTAGGCTTAAGGCCGGGGCACAAGTGCGGGCTAGGCTTAAGGCCTGGGCACAAGTGCGGGCTAGGCTTACGGCCTGGGCACAAGTGCGGGCTAGGCTTAAGGCCGGGGCACAAGTGCGGGCTAGGCTTAAGGCCTGGGCACAAGTGCGGGCTAGGCTTACGGCCTGGGCACAAGTGCGGGCTAGGCTTTAGGCCTTGGCACAAGTGCGGGCTAGGCTTAAGGCCTGGGCACAAGTGCGGGCTAGGCTTAAGGCCTGGGCACAAGTGCGGGCTAGGCTTAAGGCCTGGGCAAAAGTGCGGGATAGGCTTAAGGCCTGGGCACAAGTGCGGGCTAGGCTTAAGGCCTGGGCACAAGTGCGGGCTAGGCTTAAGGCCTGGGCACAAGTGCGGGCTAGGCTTAAGGCAGGGGCACAAGTGCGGGCTAGGCTTAAGGCTGGGGCACAAGTGCGGGCTAGGCTTAAGGCAGGGGCACAAGTGCGGGCTCGGCTTAAGGCCGGGGCACAAGTGCGGGCTAGGCTTAAGGCCGGGGCACAAGTGCGGGCTAGGCTTAAGGCCTGGGCACAAGTGCGGGCTAAGCTTAAGGCCGGGGCACAAGTGCGGGCTAAGCTTAAGGCCGGGGCACAAGTGCGGGCTAGGCTTAAGGCCGGGGCACAAGTGCGGGCTAGGCTTAAGGCCTGGGCACAAGTGCGTGCTAGGCTCAAGGCCTGGGCACAAGTGCGGGCTAGGCTTAAGGCAGGGGCACAAGTGCGGGCTAGGCTTAAGGCAGGGGCACAAGTGCGGGCTAGGCTTAAGGCAGGGGCACAAGTGCGGGCTAGGATTAAGGCAGGGGCACAAGTGCGGGCTCGGCTTAAGGCAGGGGCACAAGTGCGGGTTCGGCTTAAGGCAGGGGCACTGGTGCGGGCTCGGCTTAAGGCCGGGGCACAAGTGCGGGCTCGGCTTAAGGCCGGGGCACAAGTGCGGGCTCGGCTTAAGGCCGGGGCACAAGTGCGGGCTCGGCTTAAGGCCGGGGCACAAGTGCGGGCTCGGCTTAAGGCCGGGGCACAAGTGCGGGCTCGGCTTAAGGCCGGGGCACAAGTGCGGGCTAGGCTTAAGGCCGGGGCACAAGTGCGGGCTAGGCTTAAGGCCAGGGCACAAGTGTGGGCTAGGCTTAAGGCCGGGGCACAAGTGCGGGCTAGGCTTAAGGCCTGGCCACAAGTGCGGGCTAAGCTTAAGGCCGGGGCACAAGTGCGGGCTAAGCTTAAGGCCGGGGCACAAGTGCGGGCTAGGCTTAAGGCCGGGGCACAAGTGCGGGCTAGGCTTAAGGCCTGGGCACAAATGCGTGCTAGGCTTAAGGCCTGGGCACAAGTGCGGGCTAGGCTTAAGGCCTGGGCACAAGTGCGGGCTAGGCTTAAAGCCTGGGCACAAGTGCGGGCTAGGCTTAAGGCCTGGGCACAAGTGCGGGCTAGGCTTAAGGCAGGGGCACAAGTGCGGGCTAGGCTTAAGGCCTGGGCACAAGTGCGGGTTAGGCTTAAGGCCTGGGCACAAGTGCGGGCTAGGCTTAAGGCCTGGGCACAAGTGCGGGCAAGGCTTAAGGCCTGGGCACAAGTGCGGGCTAGGCTTAAGGCCTGGGCACAAGTGCGGGTTAGGCTTAAGGCCTGGGCACAAGTGCGGGCTAGGCTTAAGGCCTGGGCACAAGTGCGGGCGAAGCTTAAGGCCGGGGCACAAGTGCGGGCTAAGCTTAAGGCCGGGGCACGAGTGCGGGCTAGGCTTAAGGCCGGGGCACAAGTGCAGGCTATGCTTAAGGCCGGGGCACAAGTGCGGGCTAGGCTTAAGGCCTGGGCACAAGTGCGGGCGAAGCTTAAGGCCGGGGCACGAGTGCGGGCTAGGCTTAAGGCCGGGGCACAAGTGCAGGCTATGCTTAAGGCCTGGGCACAAGTGCGTGCTAGGCTTAAGGCCTGGGCACAAGTGCGGGCTAGGCTTAAGGCAGGGGCACAAGTGCGGGCTAGGCTTAAGGCAGGGGCACAAGTGCGGGCTAGGCTTAAGGCAGGGGCACAAGTGCGGGCTAGGATTAAGGCAGGGGCACAAGTGCGGGCTCGGCTTAAGGCAGGGGCACAAGTGCGGGTTCGGCTTAAGGCAGGGGCACTGGTGCGGGCTCGGCTTAAGGCCGGGGCACATGTGCGGGCTCGGATTAAGGCCGGGGCACAAGTGCGGGCTCGGCTTAAGGCCGGGGCACAAGTGCGGGCTCGGCTTAAGGCCGGGGCACAAGTGCGGGCTCGGCTTAAGGCCGGGGCACAAGTGTGGGCTCGGCTTAAGGCCGGGGCACAAGTGCGGGCTCGGTTTAAGGCCGGGGCACAAGTGCGGGCTAGGCTTAAGGCCTGGGCACAAGTGCGGGCTAGGCTTACGGCCTGGGCACAAGTGCGGGCTAGGCTTTAGGCCTGGGCACAAGTGCGGGCTAGGCTTAAGGCCTGGGCACAAGTGCGGGCTAGGCTTAAGGCCTGGGCACAAGTGCGGGCTAGGCTTAAGGCCTGGGCAAAAGTGCGGGCTAGGCTTAAGGCCTGGGCACAAGTGCGGGCTAGGCTTAAGGCCTGGGCACAAGTGCGGGCTAGGCTTAAGGCCTGGGCACAAGTGCGGGCTAGGCTTAAGGCAGGGGCACAAGTGCGGGCTAGGCTTAAGGCTGGGGCACAAGTGCGGGCTAGGCTTAAGGCAGGGGCACAAGTGCGGGCTAGGATTAAGGCAGGGGCACAAGTGCGGGCTCGGCTTAAGGCAGGGGCACAAGTGCGGGTTCGGCTTAAGGCAAGGGCACTAGTGCGGGCTCAAATTAAGGCCGGGGCACAAGTGCGGGCTCGGCTTAAGGCCGGGGCACAAGTGCGGGCTAGGCTTAAGGCCGGGGCACAAGTGCGGGCTAGGCTTAAGGCCTGGGCACAAGTGCGGGCTAAGCTTAAGGCCGGGGCACAAGTGCGGGCTAAGCTTAAGGCCGGGGCACAAGTGCGGGCTAGGCTTAAGGCCGGGGCACAAGTGCGGGCTAGGCTTAAGGCCTGGGCACAAGTGCGTGCTAGGCTCAAGGCCTGGGCACAAGTGCGGGCTAGGCTTAAGGCAGGGGCACAAGTGCGGGCTAGGCTTAAGGCAGGGGCACAAGTGCGGGCTAGGCTTAAGGCAGGGGCATAAGTGCGGGCTAGGATTAAGGCAGGGTCACAAGTGCGGGCTCGGCTTAAGGCAGGGGCACAAGTGCGGGTTCGGCTTAAGGCAGGGGCACTGGTGCGGGCTCGGCTTAAGGCCGGGGCACAAGTGCAGGCTCGGCTTAAGGCCGGGGCACAAGTGCGGGCTCGGCTTAAGGCCGGGGCACAAGTGCGGGCTCGGCTTAAGGCCGGGGCACAAGTGTGGGCTCGGCTTAAGGCCGGGGCACAAGTGCGGGCTCGGCTTAAGGCCGGGGCACAAGTGCGGGCTAGGCTTATAGCCGGGGCACAAGTGCGGGCTAGGCTTAAGGCCAGGGCACAAGTGCGGGCTAGGCTTAAGGCCGGGGCACAAGTGCGGGCTAGGCTTAAGGCCTGGGCACAAGTGCGGGCTAAGCTTAAGGCCGGGGCACAAGTGCGGGCTAAGCTTAAGGCCGGGGCACAAGTGCGGGCTAGGCTTAAGGCCGGGGCACAAGTGCGGGCTAGGCTTAAGGCCTGGGCACAAGTGCGTGCTAGGCTTAAGGCCTGGGCACAAGTGCGGGCTAGGCTTAAGGCCTGGGCACAAGTGCGGGCTAGGCTTAAAGCCTGGGCACAAGTGCGGGCTAGGCTTAAGGCCTGGGCACAAGTGCGGGCTAGGCTTAAGGCAGGGGCACAAGTGCGGGCTAGGATCAAGGCAGGGGGCACAAGTGCGGGCTAGGCTTAAGGCCTGGGCACAAGTGCGGGCTAGGCTTAAGGCCTGGGCACAAGTGCAGTGCTGGCTAGGATCAAGGCAGGGGCCACAAGTGCCAGCTAGGCTTAAGGCATGGGCACAAGTGCCAGCCAGGCTTAAGGCCTGGGCACAAGTGCGGGCTAGGCTTAAGGCCTGGGCACAAGTGCGGGCTAGGCTTAAGGCCTGGGCACAAGTGCGGGCTAGGCTTAAGGCCGGGGCACAAGTGCGGGCTAGGCTTAAGGCCTGGGCACAAGTGCGGGCTAGGCTTACGGCCTGGGCACAAGTGCGGGCTAGGCTTAAGGCCGGGGCACAAGTGCGGGCTAGGCTTAAGGCCTGGGCACAAGTGCGGGCTAGGCTTACGGCCTGGGCACAAGTGCGGGCTAGGCTTTAGGCCTTGGCACAAGTGCGGGCTAGGCTTAAGGCCTGGGCACAAGTGCGGGCTAGGCTTAAGGCCTGGGCACAAGTGCGGGCTAGGCTTAAGGCCTGGGCAAAAGTGCGGGATAGGCTTAAGGCCTGGGCACAAGTGCGGGCTAGGCTTAAGGCCTGGGCACAAGTGCGGGCTAGGCTTAAGGCCTGGGCACAAGTGCGGGCTAGGCTTAAGGCAGGGGCACAAGTGCGGGCTAGGCTTAAGGCTGGGGCACAAGTGCGGGCTAGGCTTAAGGCAGGGGCACAAGTGCGGGCTCGGCTTAAGGCCGGGGCACAAGTGCGGGCTAGGCTTAAGGCCGGGGCACAAGTGCGGGCTAGGCTTAAGGCCTGGGCACAAGTGCGGGCTAAGCTTAAGGCCGGGGCACAAGTGCGGGCTAAGCTTAAGGCCGGGGCACAAGTGCGGGCTAGGCTTAAGGCCGGGGCACAAGTGCGGGCTAGGCTTAAGGCCTGGGCACAAGTGCGTGCTAGGCTCAAGGCCTGGGCACAAGTGCGGGCTAGGCTTAAGGCAGGGGCACAAGTGCGGGCTAGGCTTAAGGCAGGGGCACAAGTGCGGGCTAGGCTTAAGGCAGGGGCACAAGTGCGGGCTAGGATTAAGGCAGGGGCACAAGTGCGGGCTCGGCTTAAGGCAGGGGCACAAGTGCGGGTTCGGCTTAAGGCAGGGGCACTGGTGCGGGCTCGGCTTAAGGCCGGGGCACAAGTGCGGGCTCGGCTTAAGGCCGGGGCACAAGTGCGGGCTCGGCTTAAGGCCGGGGCACAAGTGCGGGCTCGGCTTAAGGCCGGGGCACAAGTGCGGGCTCGGCTTAAGGCCGGGGCACAAGTGCGGGCTCGGCTTAAGGCCGGGGCACAAGTGCGGGCTAGGCTTAAGGCCGGGGCACAAGTGCGGGCTAGGCTTAAGGCCAGGGCACAAGTGTGGGCTAGGCTTAAGGCCGGGGCACAAGTGCGGGCTAGGCTTAAGGCCTGGCCACAAGTGCGGGCTAAGCTTAAGGCCGGGGCACAAGTGCGGGCTAAGCTTAAGGCCGGGGCACAAGTGCGGGCTAGGCTTAAGGCCGGGGCACAAGTGCGGGCTAGGCTTAAGGCCTGGGCACAAATGCGTGCTAGGCTTAAGGCCTGGGCACAAGTGCGGGCTAGGCTTAAGGCCTGGGCACAAGTGCGGGCTAGGCTTAAAGCCTGGGCACAAGTGCGGGCTAGGCTTAAGGCCTGGGCACAAGTGCGGGCTAGGCTTAAGGCAGGGGCACAAGTGCGGGCTAGGCTTAAGGCCTGGGCACAAGTGCGGGTTAGGCTTAAGGCCTGGGCACAAGTGCGGGCTAGGCTTAAGGCCTGGGCACAAGTGCGGGCAAGGCTTAAGGCCTGGGCACAAGTGCGGGCTAGGCTTAAGGCCTGGGCACAAGTGCGGGTTAGGCTTAAGGCCTGGGCACAAGTGCGGGCTAGGCTTAAGGCCTGGGCACAAGTGCGGGCAAGGCTTAAGGCCTGGGCACAAGTGCGGGCTAGGCTTAAGGCCTGGGCACAAGTGCAGGCTAGGCTTAAGGCCTGGGCACAAGTGCAGGCTAGGCTTAAGGCCTGGGCACAAGTGCAGTGCTGGCTAGGATCAAGGCAGGGGCCACAAGTGCCGGCTAGGCTTAAGGCATGGGCACAAGTGCTGGCTAGGATCAAGGCAGGAGGCACAAGTGCGGGCTAGGCTTAAGGCCTGGGCACAAGTGCGGGTGAGGCTTAAGGCCTGGGCACAAGTGCGGGCTAAGCTTAAGGCCGGGGCACAAGTGCGGGCTAAGCTTAAGGCCGGGGCACAAGTGCGGGCTAGGCTTAAGGCCGGAGCACAAGTGCGGGCTAGGCTTAAGGCCTGGGCACAAGTGCGGGCTAGGCTTAAGGCCTGGGCACAAGTGCGGGTTAGGCTTAAGGCCTGGGCACAAGTGCGGGTTAGGCTTAAGGCCTGGGCACAAGTGCGGGCTAGGCTTAAGGCCTGGGCACAAGTGCGGGCTAGGCTTAAGGCCTGGGCACAAGTGCAGGCTAGGCTTCAGGCCTGGGCACAAGTGCAGGCTAGGCTTAAGGCCTGGGCACAAGTGCAGTGCTGGCTAGGATCAAGGCAGGGGCCACAAGTGCCGGCTAGGCTTAAGGCATGGGCACAAGTGCCAGCCAGGCTTAAGGCCTGGGCACAAGTGCGGGCTAGGCTTAAGGCATGGGCACAAGTGCAGTGCTGGTCAGGATCAAGGCAGGGGGCACAAGTGCTGGCTAGGCTTAAGGCATTCAGCTAACTCTTTGCACTCTTTGCATAAAGGGTTAGGCACCCATAGGGGTGAAGAGCTAGCTTTCACCCCTCTACTCTGTACTTGGACATTTAGGACTAGATCCTTTGTTATACAGTGCGGAGCCTCTCCATAACCCCATGCTCCAAGCGACCAGGCACTTCTTGTCTGTCCTCCGTAAATGGGTAATGCCTTCTTCCCCAATTACAGTCGTGCATGCGCATTCAGACGGGACAAGAGCGAAGAGCGTAAAGCTGGCCCTATGTGCATAACCAACATGAAGCTGAAGACAAAAACAAACAAACAAGCATTCAAGGGGCTCAAAAGTGCAGGCTAGGCTTAAGGCCTGGGCACAAGTGCGGGTTAGGCTTAAGGCCTGGGCACAAGTGCTGGCTAGGATCAAGGCAGGGGGCACAAGTGCGGGCTAGGCTTAAGGCCTGGGCACAAGTGCGGGCTAGGCTTAAGGCCTGGGCACAAGTGCGAGCTAGGCTTAAGGCCTGGGCACAAGTGCGGGCTAGGCTTAAGGCCTGGGCACAAGTGCGGGCTAGCTTAAGGCCTGGGCACAAGTGCGGGCTAGGCTTAAGGCCTGGGCACAAGTGCGGGCTAGGCTTAAGGCCTGGGCACAAGTGCGGGCTAGGCTTAAGGCCTGGGCACAAGTGCGGGCTAGGCTTAAGGCCTGGGCACAAGTGCGGGCTAGGCTTAAGGCCTGGGCACAAGTGCGGGCTAGGCTTAACGCCTGGGCACAAGTGCGGGCTAGGCTTAAGGCCTGGGCACAAGTGCGGGCTAGGCTTAAGGCCTGGGCACAAGTGCGGGCTAGGCTTAAGGCCTGGGCACAAGTGCGGGCTAGGCTTAAGGCCTGGGCACAAGTGCGGGCTAGGCTTAAGGCCTGGGCACAAGTGCGGGCTAGGCTTAAGGCCTGGGCACAAGTGCGTGCTAGGCTTAAGGCCTGGGCACAAGTGCGGGCTAGGCTTAAGGCCTGGGCACAAGTGCGGGCTAGGCTTAAGGCCTGGGCACAAGTGCGGGCTAGGCTTAAGGCCTGGGCACAAGTGCGGGCTAGGCTTAAGGCAGGGGCACAAGTGCGGGCTAGGTTTAAGGCCTGGGCACAAGTGCGGGCTAGGCTTAAGGCCTGGGCACAAGTGCGGGCTAGGATCAAGGCAGGGGGCACAAGTGTGGGCTAGGATCAAGGCAGGGGGCACAAGTGCAGGCTAGGCTTAAGGCCTGGGCACAAGTGCGGGCTAGGCTTAAGGCCGGGGCACAAGTGCGGGCTAGGCTTAAGGCCGGGGCACAAGTGCGGGCTAGGCTTAAGGCCTGGGCTCAAGTGCGGGCTAGGCTTAAGGCCTGGGCACAAGTGCGGGCTAAGCTTAAGGCCGGGGCACAAGTGCGGGCTAGGCTTAAGGCCGGGGCACAAGTGCGGGCTAGGCTTAAGGCCTGGGCACAAGTGCGGGCTAGGCTTACGGCCTGGGCACAAGTGCGGGCTAGGCTTTAGGCCTGGGCACAAGTGCGGGCTAGGCTTAAGGCCTGGGCACAAGTGCGGGCTAGGCTTAAGGCCTGGGCACAAGTGCGGGCTAGGCTTAAGGCCTGGGCAAAAGTGCGGGCTAGGCTTAAGGCCTGGGCACAAGTGCGGGCTAGGCTTAAGGCCTGGGCACAAGTGCGGGCTAGGCTTAAGGCCTGGGCACAAGTGCGGGCTAGGCTTAAGGCAGGGGCACAAGTGCGGGCTAGGCTTAAGGCTGGGGCACAAGTGCGGGCTAGGCTTAAGGCAGGGGCACAAGTGCGGGCTAGGATTAAGGCAGGGGCACAAGTGCGGGCTCGGCTTAAGGCAGGGGCACAAGTGCGGGCTAGGCTTAAGGCAAGGGCACTAGTGCGGGCTCGGCTTAAGGCCGGGGCACAAGTGCGGGCTCGGCTTAAGGCCGGGGCACAAGTGCGGGCTAGGCTTAAGGCCGGGGCACAAGTGCGGGCTAGGCTTAAGGCCTGGGCACAAGTGCGGGCTAAGCTTAAGGCCGGGGCACAAGTGCGGGCTAAGCTTAAGGCCGGGGCACAAGTGCGGGCTAGGCTTAAGGCCGGGGCACAAGTGCGGGCTAGGCTTAAGGCCTGGGCACAAGTGCGTGCTAGGCTCAAGGCCTGGGCACAAGTGCGGGCTAGGCTTAAGGCAGGGGCACAAGTGCGGGCTAGGCTTAAGGCAGGGGCACAAGTGCGGGCTAGGCTTAAGGCAGGGGCACAAGTGCGGGCTAGGATTAAGGCAGGGGCACAAGTGCGGGCTCGGCTTAAGGCAGGGGCACAAGTGCGGGTTCGGCTTAAGGCAGGGGCACTGGTGCGGGCTCGGCTTAAGGCCGGGGCACAAGTGCGGGCTCGGCTTAAGGCCGGGGCACAAGTGCGGGCTCGGCTTAAGGCCGGGGCACAAGTGCGGGCTCGGCTTAAGGCCGGGGCACAAGTGCGGGCTCGGCTTAAGGCCGGGGCACAAGTGCGGGCTCGGCTTAAGGCCGGGGCACAAGTGCGGGCTAGGCTTAAGGCCGGGGCACAAGTGCGGGCTAGGCTTAAGGCCAGGGCACAAGTGTGGGCTAGGCTTAAGGCCGGGGCACAAGTGCGGGCTAGGCTTAAGGCCTGGGCACAAGTGCGGGCTAAGCTTAAGGCCGGGGCACAAGTGCGGGCTAAGCTTAAGGCCGGGGCACAAGTGCGGGCTAGGCTTAAGGCCGGGGCACAAGTGCGGGCTAGGCTTAAGGCCTGGGCACAAATGCGTGCTAGGCTTAAGGCCTGGGCACAAGTGCGGGCTAGGCTTAAGGCCTGGGCACAAGTGCGGGCTAGGCTTAAAGCCTGGGCACAAGTGCGGGCTAGGCTTAAGGCTTGGGCACAAGTGCGGGCTAGGCTTAAGGCAGGGGCACAAGTGCGGGCTAGGCTTAAGGCCTGGGCACAAGTGCGGGTTAGGCTTAAGGCCTGGGCACAAGTGCGGGCTAGGCTTAAGGCCTGGGCACAAGTGCGGGCAAGGCTTAAGGCCTGGGCACAAGTGCGGGCTAGGCTTAAGGCCTGGGCACAAGTGCGGGTTAGGCTTAAGGCCTGGGCACAAGTGCGGGCTAGGCTTAAGGCCTGGGCACAAGTGCGGGCAAGGCTTAAGGCCTGGGCACAAGTGCGGGCTAGGCTTAAGGCCTGGGCACAAGTGCAGGCTAGGCTTAAGGCCTGGGCACAAGTGCAGGCTAGGCTTAAGGCCTGGGCACAAGTGCAGTGCTGGCTAGGATCAAGGCAGGGGCCACAAGTGCCGGCTAGGCTTAAGGCATGGGCACAAGTGCTGGCTAGGATCAAGGCAGGAGGCACAAGTGCGGGCTAGGCTTAAGGCCTGGGCACAAGTGCGGGTGAGGCTTAAGGCCTGGGCACAAGTGCGGGCTAGGCTTAAGGCCTGGGCACAAGTGCGGGCTAAGCTTAAGGCCGGGGCACAAGTGCGGGCTAAGCTTAAGGCCGGGGCACAAGTGCGGGCTAGGCTTAAGGCCGGAGCACAAGTGCGGGCTAGGCTTAAGGCCTGGGCACAAGTGCGGGCTAGGCTTAAGGCCTGGGCACAAGTGCGGGTTAGGCTTAAGGCCTGGGCACAAGTGCGGGTTAGGCTTAAGGCCTGGGCACAAGTGCGGGCTAGGCTTAAGGCCTGGGCACAAGTGCGGGCTAGGCTTAAGGCCTGGGCACAAGTGCAGGCTAGGCTTCAGGCCTGGGCACAAGTGCAGGCTAGGCTTAAGGCCTGGGCACAAGTGCAGTGCTGGCTAGGATCAAGGCAGGGGCCACAAGTGCCGGCTAGGCTTAAGGCATGGGCACAAGTGCCAGCCAGGCTTAAGGCCTGGGCACAAGTGCGGGCTAGGCTTAAGGCATGGGCACAAGTGCAGTGCTGGCCAGGATCAAGGCAGGGGGCACAAGTGCTGGCTAGGCTTAAGGCATTCAGCTAACTCTTTGCACTCTTTGCATAAAGGGTTAGGCACCCATAGGGGTGAAGAGCTAGCTTTCACCCCTCTACTCTGTACTTGGACATTTAGGACTAGATCCTTTGTTATACAGTGCGGAGCCTCTCCATAACCCCATGCTCCAAGCGACCAGGCACTTCTTGTCTGTCCTCCGTAAATGGGTAATGCCTTCTTCCCCAATTACAGTCGTGCATGCGCATTCAGACGGGACAAGAGCGAAGAGCGTAAAGCTGGCCCTATGTGCATAACCAACATGAAGCTGAAGACAAAAACAAACAAACAAGCATTCAAGGGGCTCAAAAGTGCAGGCTAGGCTTAAGGCCTGGGCACAAGTGCGGGTTAGGCTTAAGGCCTGGGCACAAGTGCTGGCTAGGATCAAGGCAGGGGGCACAAGTGCGGGCTAGGCTTAAGGCCTGGGCACAAGTGCGGGCTAGGCTTAAGGCCTGGGCACAAGTGCGAGCTAGGCTTAAGGCCTGGGCACAAGTGCGGGCTAGGCTTAAGGCCTGGGCACAAGTGCGGGCTAGGCTTAAGGCCTGGGCACAAGTGCGGGCTAGGCTTAAGGCCTGGGCACAAGTGCGGGCTAGGCTTAAGGCCTGGGCACAAGTGCGGGCTAGGCTTAAGGCCTGGGCACAAGTGCGGGCTAGGCTTAAGGCCTGGGCACAAGTGCGGGCTAGGCTTAAGGCCTGGGCACAAGTGCGGGCTAGGCTTAACGCCTGGGCACAAGTGCGGGCTAGGCTTAAGGCCTGGGCACAAGTGCGGGCTAGGCTTAAGGCCTGGGCACAAGTGCGGGCTAGGCTTAAGGCCTGGGCACAAGTGCGGGCTAGGCTTAAGGCCTGGGCACAAGTGCGGGCTAGGCTTAAGGCCTGGGCACAAGTGCGGGCTAGGCTTAAGGCCTGGGCACAAGTGCGGGCAAGGCTTAAGGCCTGGGCACAAGTGCGGGCTAGGCTTAAGGCCTGGGCACAAGTGCGGGTTAGGCTTAAGGCCTGGGCACAAGTGCGGGCTAGGCTTAAGGCCTGGGCACAAGTGCGGGCAAGGCTTAAGGCCTGGGCACAAGTGCGGGCTAGGCTTAAGGCCTGGGCACAAGTGCAGGCTAGGCTTAAGGCCTGGGCACAAGTGCAGGCTAGGCTTAAGGCCTGGGCACAAGTGCAGTGCTGGCTAGGATCAAGGCAGGGGCCACAAGTGCCGGCTAGGCTTAAGGCATGGGCACAAGTGCGGGCTAGGCTTAAGGCCGGGGCACAAGTGCGGGCTAGGCTTAAGGCCGGGGCACAAGTGCGGGCTAGGCTTAAGGCCTGGGCACAAGTGCGGGCTAGGCTTAAGGCCTGGGCACAAGTGCGGGCTAGGCTTAAGGCCTGGGCACAAGTGCGGGCAAGGCTTAAGGCCTGGGCACAAGTGCGGGCTAGGCTTAAGGCCTGGGCACAAGTGCGGGTTAGGCTTAAGGCCTGGGCACAAGTGCGGGCTAGGCTTAAGGCCTGGGCACAAGTGCGGGCAAGGCTTAAGGCCTGGGCACAAGTGCGGGCTAGGCTTAAGGCCTGGGCACAAGTGCAGGCTAGGCTTAAGGCCTGGGCACAAGTGCAGGCTAGGCTTAAGGCCTGGGCACAAGTGCAGTGCTGGCTAGGATCAAGGCAGGGGCCACAAGTGCCGGCTAGGCTTAAGGCATGGGCACAAGTGCGGGCTAGGCTTAAGGCCGGGGCACAAGTGCGGGCTAGGCTTAAGGCCGGGGCACAAGTGCGGGCTAGGCTTAAGGCCTGGGCACAAGTGCGGGCTAGGCTTAAGGCCTGGGCACAAGTGCGGGCTAAGCTTAAGGCCTGGGCACAAGTGCGGGCTAGGCTTAAGGCCTGGGCACAAGTGCGGGCTAAGCTTAAGGCCGGGGCACAAGTGCGGGCTAGGCTTAAGGCCGGGGCACAAGTGCGGGCTAGGCTTAAGGCCTGGGCACAAGTGCGGGCTAGGCTTACGGCCTGGGCACAAGTGCGGGCTAGGCTTTAGGCCTGGGCACAAGTGCGGGCTAGGCTTAAGGCCTGGGCACAAGTGCGGGCTAGGCTTAAGGCCTGGGCACAAGTGCGGGCTAGGCTTAAGGCCTGGGCAAAAGTGCGGGCTAGGCTTAAGGCCTGGGCACAAGTGCGGGCTAGGCTTAAGGCCTGGGCACAAGTGCGGGCTAGGCTTAAGGCCTGGGCACAAGTGCGGGCTAGGCTTAAGGCAGGGGCACAAGTGCGGGCTAGGCTTAAGGCTGGGGCACAAGTGCGGGCTAGGCTTAAGGCAGGGGCACAAGTGCGGGCTAGGATTAAGGCAGGGGCACAAGTGCGGGCTCGGCTTAAGGCAGGGGCACAAGTGCGGGCTAGGCTTAAGGCAAGGGCACTAGTGCGGGCTCGGCTTAAGGCCGGGGCACAAGTGCGGGCTCGGCTTAAGGCCGGGGCACAAGTGCGGGCTAGGCTTAAGGCCGGGGCACAAGTGCGGGCTAGGCTTAAGGCCTGGGCACAAGTGCGGGCTAAGCTTAAGGCCGGGGCACAAGTGCGGGCTAAGCTTAAGGCCGGGGCACAAGTGCGGGCTAGGCTTAAGGCCGGGGCACAAGTGCGGGCTAGGCTTAAGGCCTGGGCACAAGTGCGTGCTAGGCTCAAGGCCTGGGCACAAGTGCGGGCTAGGCTTAAGGCAGGGGCACAAGTGCGGGCTAGGCTTAAGGCAGGGGCACAAGTGCGGGCTAGGCTTAAGGCAGGGGCACAAGTGCGGGCTAGGATTAAGGCAGGGGCACAAGTGCGGGCTCGGCTTAAGGCAGGGGCACAAGTGCGGGTTCGGCTTAAGGCAGGGGCACTGGTGCGGGCTCGGCTTAAGGCCGGGGCACAAGTGCGGGCTCGGCTTAAGGCCGGGGCACAAGTGCGGGCTCGGCTTAAGGCCGGGGCACAAGTGCGGGCTCGGCTTAAGGCCGGGGCACAAGTGCGGGCTCGGCTTAAGGCCGGGGCACAAGTGCGGGCTCGGCTTAAGGCCGGGGCACAAGTGCGGGCTAGGCTTAAGGCCGGGGCACAAGTGCGGGCTAGGCTTAAGGCCAGGGCACAAGTGTGGGCTAGGCTTAAGGCCGGGGCACAAGTGCGGGCTAGGCTTAAGGCCTGGGCACAAGTGCGGGCTAAGCTTAAGGCCGGGGCACAAGTGCGGGCTAAGCTTAAGGCCGGGGCACAAGTGCGGGCTAGGCTTAAGGCCGGGGCACAAGTGCGGGCTAGGCTTAAGGCCTGGGCACAAATGCGTGCTAGGCTTAAGGCCTGGGCACAAGTGCGGGCTAGGCTTAAGGCCTGGGCACAAGTGCGGGCTAGGCTTAAAGCCTGGGCACAAGTGCGGGCTAGGCTTAAGGCTTGGGCACAAGTGCGGGCTAGGCTTAAGGCAGGGGCACAAGTGCGGGCTAGGCTTAAGGCCTGGGCACAAGTGCGGGTTAGGCTTAAGGCCTGGGCACAAGTGCGGGCTAGGCTTAAGGCCTGGGCACAAGTGCGGGCAAGGCTTAAGGCCTGGGCACAAGTGCGGGCTAGGCTTAAGGCCTGGGCACAAGTGCGGGTTAGGCTTAAGGCCTGGGCACAAGTGCGGGCTAGGCTTAAGGCCTGGGCACAAGTGCGGGCAAGGCTTAAGGCCTGGGCACAAGTGCGGGCTAGGCTTAAGGCCTGGGCACAAGTGCAGGCTAGGCTTAAGGCCTGGGCACAAGTGCAGGCTAGGCTTAAGGCCTGGGCACAAGTGCAGTGCTGGCTAGGATCAAGGCAGGGGCCACAAGTGCCGGCTAGGCTTAAGGCATGGGCACAAGTGCTGGCTAGGATCAAGGCAGGAGGCACAAGTGCGGGCTAGGCTTAAGGCCTGGGCACAAGTGCGGGTGAGGCTTAAGGCCTGGGCACAAGTGCGGGCTAGGCTTAAGGCCTGGGCACAAGTGCGGGCTAAGCTTAAGGCCGGGGCACAAGTGCGGGCTAAGCTTAAGGCCGGGGCACAAGTGCGGGCTAGGCTTAAGGCCGGAGCACAAGTGCGGGCTAGGCTTAAGGCCTGGGCACAAGTGCGGGCTAGGCTTAAGGCCTGGGCACAAGTGCGGGTTAGGCTTAAGGCCTGGGCACAAGTGCGGGTTAGGCTTAAGGCCTGGGCACAAGTGCGGGCTAGGCTTAAGGCCTGGGCACAAGTGCGGGCTAGGCTTAAGGCCTGGGCACAAGTGCAGGCTAGGCTTCAGGCCTGGGCACAAGTGCAGGCTAGGCTTAAGGCCTGGGCACAAGTGCAGTGCTGGCTAGGATCAAGGCAGGGGCCACAAGTGCCGGCTAGGCTTAAGGCATGGGCACAAGTGCCAGCCAGGCTTAAGGCCTGGGCACAAGTGCGGGCTAGGCTTAAGGCATGGGCACAAGTGCAGTGCTGGCCAGGATCAAGGCAGGGGGCACAAGTGCTGGCTAGGCTTAAGGCATTCAGCTAACTCTTTGCACTCTTTGCATAAAGGGTTAGGCACCCATAGGGGTGAAGAGCTAGCTTTCACCCCTCTACTCTGTACTTGGACATTTAGGACTAGATCCTTTGTTATACAGTGCGGAGCCTCTCCATAACCCCATGCTCCAAGCGACCAGGCACTTCTTGTCTGTCCTCCGTAAATGGGTAATGCCTTCTTCCCCAATTACAGTCGTGCATGCGCATTCAGACGGGACAAGAGCGAAGAGCGTAAAGCTGGCCCTATGTGCATAACCAACATGAAGCTGAAGACAAAAACAAACAAACAAGCATTCAAGGGGCTCAAAAGTGCAGGCTAGGCTTAAGGCCTGGGCACAAGTGCGGGTTAGGCTTAAGGCCTGGGCACAAGTGCTGGCTAGGATCAAGGCAGGGGGCACAAGTGCGGGCTAGGCTTAAGGCCTGGGCACAAGTGCGGGCTAGGCTTAAGGCCTGGGCACAAGTGCGAGCTAGGCTTAAGGCCTGGGCACAAGTGCGGGCTAGGCTTAAGGCCTGGGCACAAGTGCGGGCTAGGCTTAAGGCCTGGGCACAAGTGCGGGCTAGGCTTAAGGCCTGGGCACAAGTGCGGGCTAGGCTTAAGGCCTGGGCACAAGTGCGGGCTAGGCTTAAGGCCTGGGCACAAGTGCGGGCTAGGCTTAAGGCCTGGGCACAAGTGCGGGCTAGGCTTAAGGCCTGGGCACAAGTGCGGGCTAGGCTTAACGCCTGGGCACAAGTGCGGGCTAGGCTTAAGGCCTGGGCACAAGTGCGGGCTAGGCTTAAGGCCTGGGCACAAGTGCGGGCTAGGCTTAAGGCCTGGGCACAAGTGCGGGCTGGGCTTAAGGCCTGGGCACAAGTGCGGGCTAGGCTTAAGGCCTGGGCACAAGTGCGGGCTAGGTTTAAGGCCTGGGCACAAGTGCGGGCAAGGCTTAAGGCCTGGGCACAAGTGCGGGCTAGGCTTAAGGCCTGGGCACAAGTGCGGGTTAGGCTTAAGGCCTGGGCACAAGTGCGGGCTAGGCTTAAGGCCTGGGCACAAGTGCGGGCAAGGCTTAAGGCCTGGGCACAAGTGCGGGCTAGGCTTAAGGCCTGGGCACAAGTGCAGGCTAGGCTTAAGGCCTGGGCACAAGTGCAGGCTAGGCTTAAGGCCTGGGCACAAGTGCAGTGCTGGCTAGGATCAAGGCAGGGGCCACAAGTGCTGGCTAGGCTTAAGGCATGGGCACAAGTGCTGGCTAGGATCAAGGCAGGAGGCACAAGTGCGGGCTAGGCTTAAGGCCTGGGCACAAGTGCGGGTGAGGCTTAAGGCCTGGGCACAAGTGCGGGCTAGGCTTAAGGCCTGGGCACAAGTGCGGGCTAAGCTTAAGGCCGGGGCACAAGTGCGGGCTAAGCTTAAGGCCGGGGCACAAGTGCGGGCTAGGCTTAAGGCCAGAGCACAAGTGCGGGCTAGGCTTAAGGCCTGGGCACAAGTGCGGGCTAGGCTTAAGGCCTGGGCACAAGTGCGGGTTAGGCTTAAGGCCTGGGCACAAGTGCGGGTTAGGCTTAAGGCCTGGGCACAAGTGCGGGCTAGGCTTAAGGCCTGGGCACAAGTGCGGGCTAGGCTTAAGGCCTGGGCACAAGTGCAGGCTAGGCTTCAGGCCTGGGCACAAGTGCAGGCTAGGCTTAAGGCCTGGGCACAAGTGCAGTGCTGGCTAGGATCAAGGCAGGGGCCACAAGTGCCGGCTAGGCTTAAGGCATGGGCACAAGTGCCAGCCAGGCTTAAGGCCTGGGCACAAGTGCGGGCTAGGCTTAAGGCATGGGCACAAGTGCAGTGCTGGCCAGGATCAAGGCAGGGGGCACAAGTGCTGGCTAGGCTTAAGGCATTCAGCTAACTCTTTGCACTCTTTGCATAAAGGGTTAGGCACCCATAGGGGTGAAGAGCTAGCTTTCACCCCTCTACTCTGTACTTGGACATTTAGGACTAGATCCTTTGTTATACAGTGCGGAGCCTCTCCATAACCCCATGCTCCAAGCGACCAGGCACTTCTTGTCTGTCCTCCGTAAATGGGTAATGCCTTCTTCCCCAATTACAGTCGTGCATGCGCATTCAGACGGGACAAGAGCGAAGAGCGTAAAGCTGGCCCTATGTGCATAACCAACATGAAGCTGAAGACAAAAACAAACAAACAAGCATTCAAGGGGCTCAAAAGTGCAGGCTAGGCTTAAGGCCTGGGCACAAGTGCGGGTTAGGCTTAAGGCCTGGGCACAAGTGCTGGCTAGGATCAAGGCAGGGGGCACAAGTGCGGGCTAGGCTTAAGGCCTGGGCACAAGTGCGGGCTAGGCTTAAGGCCTGGGCACAAGTGCGAGCTAGGCTTAAGGCCTGGGCACAAGTGCGGGCTAGGCTTAAGGCCTGGGCACAAGTGCGGGCTAGGCTTAAGGCCTGGGCACAAGTGCGGGCTAGGCTTAAGGCCTGGGCACAAGTGCGGGCTAGGCTTAAGGCCTGGGCACAAGTGCGGGCTAGGCTTAAGGCCTGGGCACAAGTGCGGGCTAGGCTTAAGGCCTGGGCACAAGTGCGGGCTAGGCTTAAGGCCTGGGCACAAGTGCGGGCTAGGCTTAACGCCTGGGCACAAGTGCGGGCTAGGCTTAAGGCCTGGGCACAAGTGCGGGCTAGGCTTAAGGCCTGGGCACAAGTGCGGGCTAGGCTTAAGGCCTGGGCACAAGTGCGGGCTAGGCTTAAGGCCTGGGCACAAGTGCGGGCTAGGCTTAAGGCCTGGGCACAAGTGCGGGCTAGGCTTAAGGCCTGGGCACAAGTGCGTGCTAGGCTTAAGGCCTGGGCACAAGTGCGGGCTAGGCTTAAGGCCTGGGCACAAGTGCGGGCTAGGCTTAAGGCCTGGGCACAAGTGCGGGCTAGGCTTAAGGCCTGGGCACAAGTGCGGGCTAGGCTTAAGGCAGGGGCACAAGTGCGGGCTAGGTTTAAGGCCTGGGCACAAGTGCGGGCTAGGCTTAAGGCCTGGGCACAAGTGCGGGCTAGGATCAAGGCAGGGGGCACAAGTGCGGGCTAGGATCAAGGCAGGGGGCACAAGTGCAGGCTAGGCTTAAGGCCTGGGCACAAGTGCGGGCTAGGCTTAAGGCCGGGGCACAAGTGCGGGCTAGGCTTAAGGCCGGGGCACAAGTGCGGGCTAGGCTTAAGGCCTGGGCACAAGTGCAGCCTAGGCTTAAGGCCTGGGCACAAGTGCGGGCTAAGCTTAAGGCCGGGGCACAAGTGCGGGCTAGGCTTAAGGCCGGGGCACAAGTGCGGGCTAGGCTTAAGGCCTGGGCACAAGTGCGGGCTAGGCTTACGGCCTGGGCACAAGTGCGGGCTAGGCTTTAGGCCTGGGCACAAGTGCGGGCTAGGCTTAAGGCCTGGGCACAAGTGCGGGCTAGGCTTAAGGCCTGGGCACAAGTGCGGGCTAGGCTTAAGGCCTGGGCACAAGTGCGGGCTAGGCTTAAGGCAGGGGCACAAGTGCGGGCTAGGCTTAAGGCTGGGGCACAAGTGCGGGCTAGGCTTAAGGCAGGGGCACAAGTGCGGGCTAGGATTAAGGCAGGGGCACAAGTGCGGGCTCGGCATAAGGCAGGGGCACAAGTGCGGGTTCGGCTTAAGGCAAGTGCACTAGTGCGGGCTCGGCTTAAGGCCGGGGCACAAGTGCGGGCTCGGCTTAAGGCCGGGGCACAAGTGCGGGCTAGGCTTAAGGCCGGGGCACAAGTGCGGGCTAGGCTTAAGGCCTGGGCACAAGTGCGGGCTAAGCTTAAGGCCGGGGCACAAGTGCGGGCTAAGCTTAAGGCCGGGGCACAAGTGCGGGCTAGGCTTAAGGTCGGGGCACAAGTGCGGGCTAGGCTTAAGGCCTGGGCACAAGTGCGTGCTAGGCTCAAGGCCTGGGCACAAGTGCGGGCTAGGCTTAAGGCCGGGGCACAAGTGCGGGCTTGGCTTAAGGCCTGGGCACAAGTGCGGGCTAAGCTTAAGGCCGGGGCACAAGTGCGGGCTAAGCTTAAGGCCGGGGCACAAGTGCGGGCTAGGCTTAAGGCCGGGGCACAAGTGCGGGCTAGGCTTAAGGCCTGGGCACAAGTGCGTGCTAGGCTCAAGGCCTGGGCACAAGTGCGGGCTAGGCTTAAGGCAGGGGCACAAGTGCGGGCTAGGCTTAAGGCAGGGGCACAAGTGCGGGCTAGGCTTAAGGCAGGGGCACAAGTGCGGGCTAGGATTAAGGCAGGGGCACAAGTGCGGGCTCGGCTTAAGGCAGGGGCACAAGTGCGGGTTCGGCTTAAGGCAGGGGCACTGGTGCGGGCTCGGCTTAAGGCCGGGGCACAAGTGCGGGCTCGGCTTAAGGCCGGGGCACAAGTGCGGGCTCGGCTTAAGGCCGGGGCACAAGTGCGGGCTCGGCTTAAGGCCGGGGCACAAGTGTGGGCTCGGCTTAAGGCCGGGGCACAAGTGCGGGCTCGGCTTAAGGCCGGGGCACAAGTGCGGGCTAGGCTTAAGGCCGGGGCACAAGTGCGGGCTAGGCTTAAGGCCGGGGCACAAGTGCGGGCTAGGCTTAAGGCCAGGGCACAAGTGCGGGCTAGGCTTAAGGCCAGGGCACAAGTGCGGGCTAGGCTTAAGGCCGGGGCACAAGTGCGGGCTAGGCTTAAGGCCTGGGCACAAGTGCGGGCTAAGCTTAAGGCCGGGGCACAAGTGCGGGCTAAGCTTAAGGCCGGGGCACAAGTGCGGGCTAGGCTTAAGGCCGGGGCACAAGTGCGGGCTAGGCTTAAGGCCTGGGCACAAGTGCGTGCTAGGCTTAAGGCCTGGGCACAAGTGCGGGCTAGGCTTAAGGCCTGGGCACAAGTGCGGGCTAGGCTTAAAGCCTGGGCACAAGTGCGGGCTAGGCTTAAGGCCTGGGCACAAGTGCGGGCTAGGCTTAAGGCAGGGGCACAAGTGCGGGCTAGGATCAAGGCAGGGGGCACAAGTGCGGGCTAGGCTTAAGGCCTGGGCACAAGTGCGGGCTAGGCTTAAGGCCTGGGCACAAGTGCAGTGCTGGCTAGGATCAAGGCAGGGGCCACAAGTGCCAGCTAGGCTTAAGGCATGGGCACAAGTGCCAGCCAGGCTTAAGGCCTGGGCACAAGTGCGGGCTAGGCTTAAGGCCTGGGCACAAGTGCGGGCTAGGCTTAAGGCCTGGGCACAAGTGCGGGCTAAGCTTAAGGCCGGGGCACAAGTGCGGGCTAGGCTTAAGGCCGGGGCACAAGTGCGGGCTAGGCTTAAGGCCTGGGCACAAGTGCGGGCTAGGCTTACGGCCTGGGCACAAGTGCGGGCTAGGCTTTAGGCCTTGGCACAAGTGCGGGCTAGGCTTAAGGCCTGGGCACAAGTGCGGGCTAGGCTTAAGGCCTGGGCACAAGTGCGGGCTAGGCTTAAGGCCTAGGCACAAGTGCGGGCTAGGCTTAAGGCCTGGGCACAAGTGCGGGCTAGGCTTAAGGCAGGGGCACAAGTGCGGGCTAGGCTTAAGGCAGGGGCACAAGTGCGGGCTAGGATTAAGGCAGGGGCACAAGTGCGGGCTCGGCTTAAGGCAGGGGCACAAGTGCGGGTTCGGCTTAAGGCAGGGGCACTGGTGCGGGCTCGGCTTAAGGCCGGGGCACATGTGCGGGCTCGGCTTAAGGCCGGGGCACAAGTGCGGGCTCGGCTTAAGGCCGGGGCACAAGTGCGGGCTCGGCTTAAGGCCGGGGCACAAGTGCGGGCTCGGCTTAAGGCCGGGGCACAAGTGTGGGCTCGGCTTAAGGCCGGGGCACAAGTGCGGGCTCGGTTTAAGGCCGGGGCACAAGTGCGGGCTAGGCTTAAGGCCTGGGCACAAGTGCGGGCTAGGCTTACGGCCTGGGCACAAGTGCGGGCTAGGCTTTAGGCCTGGGCACAAGTGCGGGCTAGGCTTAAGGCCTGGGCACAAGTGCGGGCTAGGCTTAAGGCCTGGGCACAAGTGCGGGCTAGGCTTAAGGCCTGGGCAAAAGTGCGGGCTAGGCTTAAGGCCTGGGCACAAGTGCGGGCTAGGCTTAAGGCATGGGCACAAGTGCAGTGCTGGCCAGGATCAAGGCAGGGGGCACAAGTGCTGGCTAGGCTTAAGGCATTCAGCTAACTCTTTGCACTCTTTGCATAAAGGGTTAGGCACCCATAGGGGTGAAGAGCTAGCTTTCACCCCTCTACTCTGTACTTGGACATTTAGGACTAGATCCTTTGTTATACAGTGCGGAGCCTCTCCATAACCCCATGCTCCAAGCGACCAGGCACTTCTTGTCTGTCCTCCGTAAATGGGTAATGCCTTCTTCCCCAATTACAGTCGTGCATGCGCATTCAGACGGGACAAGAGCGAAGAGCGTAAAGCTGGCCCTATGTGCATAACCAACATGAAGCTGAAGACAAAAACAAACAAACAAGCATTCAAGGGGCTCAAAAGTGCAGGCTAGGCTTAAGGCCTGGGCACAAGTGCGGGTTAGGCTTAAGGCCTGGGCACAAGTGCTGGCTAGGATCAAGGCAGGGGGCACAAGTGCGGGCTAGGCTTAAGGCCTGGGCACAAGTGCGGGCTAGGCTTAAGGCCTGGGCACAAGTGCGAGCTAGGCTTAAGGCCTGGGCACAAGTGCGGGCTAGGCTTAAGGCCTGGGCACAAGTGCGGGCTAGGCTTAAGGCCTGGGCACAAGTGCGGGCTAGGCTTAAGGCCTGGGCACAAGTGCGGGCTAGGCTTAAGGCCTGGGCACAAGTGCGGGCTAGGCTTAAGGCCTGGGCACAAGTGCGGGCTAGGCTTAAGGCCTGGGCACAAGTGCGGGCTAGGCTTAAGGCCTGGGCACAAGTGCGGGCTAGGCTTAACGCCTGGGCACAAGTGCGGGCTAGGCTTAAGGCCTGGGCACAAGTGCGGGCTAGGCTTAAGGCCTGGGCACAAGTGCGGGCTAGGCTTAAGGCCTGGGCACAAGTGCGGGCTAGGCTTAAGGCCTGGGCACAAGTGCGGGCTAGGCTTAAGGCCTGGGCACAAGTGCGGGCTAGGTTTAAGGCCTGGGCACAAGTGCGGGCAAGGCTTAAGGCCTGGGCACAAGTGCGGGCTAGGCTTAAGGCCTGGGCACAAGTGCGGGTTAGGCTTAAGGCCTGGGCACAAGTGCGGGCTAGGCTTAAGGCCTGGGCACAAGTGCGGGCAAGGCTTAAGGCCTGGGCACAAGTGCGGGCTAGGCTTAAGGCCTGGGCACAAGTGCAGGCTAGGCTTAAGGCCTGGGCACAAGTGCAGGCTAGGCTTAAGGCCTGGGCACAAGTGCAGTGCTGGCTAGGATCAAGGCAGGGGCCACAAGTGCTGGCTAGGCTTAAGGCATGGGCACAAGTGCTGGCTAGGATCAAGGCAGGAGGCACAAGTGCGGGCTAGGCTTAAGGCCTGGGCACAAGTGCGGGTGAGGCTTAAGGCCTGGGCACAAGTGCGGGCTAGGCTTAAGGCCTGGGCACAAGTGCGGGCTAAGCTTAAGGCCGGGGCACAAGTGCGGGCTAAGCTTAAGGCCGGGGCACAAGTGCGGGCTAGGCTTAAGGCCAGAGCACAAGTGCGGGCTAGGCTTAAGGCCTGGGCACAAGTGCGGGCTAGGCTTAAGGCCTGGGCACAAGTGCGGGTTAGGCTTAAGGCCTGGGCACAAGTGCGGGTTAGGCTTAAGGCCTGGGCACAAGTGCGGGCTAGGCTTAAGGCCTGGGCACAAGTGCGGGCTAGGCTTAAGGCCTGGGCACAAGTGCAGGCTAGGCTTCAGGCCTGGGCACAAGTGCAGGCTAGGCTTAAGGCCTGGGCACAAGTGCAGTGCTGGCTAGGATCAAGGCAGGGGCCACAAGTGCCGGCTAGGCTTAAGGCATGGGCACAAGTGCCAGCCAGGCTTAAGGCCTGGGCACAAGTGCGGGCTAGGCTTAAGGCATGGGCACAAGTGCAGTGCTGGCCAGGATCAAGGCAGGGGGCACAAGTGCTGGCTAGGCTTAAGGCATTCAGCTAACTCTTTGCACTCTTTGCATAAAGGGTTAGGCACCCATAGGGGTGAAGAGCTAGCTTTCACCCCTCTACTCTGTACTTGGACATTTAGGACTAGATCCTTTGTTATACAGTGCGGAGCCTCTCCATAACCCCATGCTCCAAGCGACCAGGCACTTCTTGTCTGTCCTCCGTAAATGGGTAATGCCTTCTTCCCCAATTACAGTCGTGCATGCGCATTCAGACGGGACAAGAGCGAAGAGCGTAAAGCTGGCCCTATGTGCATAACCAACATGAAGCTGAAGACAAAAACAAACAAACAAGCATTCAAGGGGCTCAAAAGTGCAGGCTAGGCTTAAGGCCTGGGCACAAGTGCGGGTTAGGCTTAAGGCCTGGGCACAAGTGCTGGCTAGGATCAAGGCAGGGGGCACAAGTGCGGGCTAGGCTTAAGGCCTGGGCACAAGTGCGGGCTAGGCTTAAGGCCTGGGCACAAGTGCGAGCTAGGCTTAAGGCCTGGGCACAAGTGCGGGCTAGGCTTAAGGCCTGGGCACAAGTGCGGGCTAGGCTTAAGGCCTGGGCACAAGTGCGGGCTAGGCTTAAGGCCTGGGCACAAGTGCGGGCTAGGCTTAAGGCCTGGGCACAAGTGCGGGCTAGGCTTAAGGCCTGGGCACAAGTGCGGGCTAGGCTTAAGGCCTGGGCACAAGTGCGGGCTAGGCTTAAGGCCTGGGCACAAGTGCGGGCTAGGCTTAACGCCTGGGCACAAGTGCGGGCTAGGCTTAAGGCCTGGGCACAAGTGCGGGCTAGGCTTAAGGCCTGGGCACAAGTGCGGGCTAGGCTTAAGGCCTGGGCACAAGTGCGGGCTAGGCTTAAGGCCTGGGCACAAGTGCGGGCTAGGCTTAAGGCCTGGGCACAAGTGCGGGCTAGGCTTAAGGCCTGGGCACAAGTGCGTGCTAGGCTTAAGGCCTGGGCACAAGTGCGGGCTAGGCTTAAGGCCTGGGCACAAGTGCGGGCTAGGCTTAAGGCCTGGGCACAAGTGCGGGCTAGGCTTAAGGCCTGGGCACAAGTGCGGGCTAGGCTTAAGGCAGGGGCACAAGTGCGGGCTAGGTTTAAGGCCTGGGCACAAGTGCGGGCTAGGCTTAAGGCCTGGGCACAAGTGCGGGCTAGGATCAAGGCAGGGGGCACAAGTGCGGGCTAGGATCAAGGCAGGGGGCACAAGTGCAGGCTAGGCTTAAGGCCTGGGCACAAGTGCGGGCTAGGCTTAAGGCCGGGGCACAAGTGCGGGCTAGGCTTAAGGCCGGGGCACAAGTGCGGGCTAGGCTTAAGGCCTGGGCACAAGTGCAGCCTAGGCTTAAGGCCTGGGCACAAGTGCGGGCTAAGCTTAAGGCCGGGGCACAAGTGCGGGCTAGGCTTAAGGCCGGGGCACAAGTGCGGGCTAGGCTTAAGGCCTGGGCACAAGTGCGGGCTAGGCTTACGGCCTGGGCACAAGTGCGGGCTAGGCTTTAGGCCTGGGCACAAGTGCGGGCTAGGCTTAAGGCCTGGGCACAAGTGCGGGCTAGGCTTAAGGCCTGGGCACAAGTGCGGGCTAGGCTTAAGGCCTGGGCACAAGTGCGGGCTAGGCTTAAGGCAGGGGCACAAGTGCGGGCTAGGCTTAAGGCTGGGGCACAAGTGCGGGCTAGGCTTAAGGCAGGGGCACAAGTGCGGGCTAGGATTAAGGCAGGGGCACAAGTGCGGGCTCGGCATAAGGCAGGGGCACAAGTGCGGGTTCGGCTTAAGGCAAGTGCACTAGTGCGGGCTCGGCTTAAGGCCGGGGCACAAGTGCGGGCTCGGCTTAAGGCCGGGGCACAAGTGCGGGCTAGGCTTAAGGCCGGGGCACAAGTGCGGGCTAGGCTTAAGGCCTGGGCACAAGTGCGGGCTAAGCTTAAGGCCGGGGCACAAGTGCGGGCTAAGCTTAAGGCCGGGGCACAAGTGCGGGCTAGGCTTAAGGCAGGGGCACAAGTGCGGGCTAGGCTTAAGGCAGGGGCACAAGTGCGGGCTAGGATTAAGGCAGGGGCACAAGTGCGGGCTCGGCTTAAGGCAGGGGCACAAGTGCGGGTTCGGCTTAAGGCAGGGGCACTGGTGCGGGCTCGGCTTAAGGCCGGGGCACATGTGCGGGCTCGGCTTAAGGCCGGGGCACAAGTGCGGGCTCGGCTTAAGGCCGGGGCACAAGTGCGGGCTCGGCTTAAGGCCGGGGCACAAGTGCGGGCTCGGCTTAAGGCCGGGGCACAAGTGTGGGCTCGGCTTAAGGCCGGGGCACAAGTGCGGGCTCGGTTTAAGGCCGGGGCACAAGTGCGGGCTAGGCTTAAGGCCTGGGCACAAGTGCGGGCTAGGCTTACGGCCTGGGCACAAGTGCGGGCTAGGCTTTAGGCCTGGGCACAAGTGCGGGCTAGGCTTAAGGCCTGGGCACAAGTGCGGGCTAGGCTTAAGGCCTGGGCACAAGTGCGGGCTAGGCTTAAGGCCTGGGCAAAAGTGCGGGCTAGGCTTAAGGCCTGGGCACAAGTGCGGGCTAGGCTTAAGGCATGGGCACAAGTGCAGTGCTGGCCAGGATCAAGGCAGGGGGCACAAGTGCTGGCTAGGCTTAAGGCATTCAGCTAACTCTTTGCACTCTTTGCATAAAGGGTTAGGCACCCATAGGGGTGAAGAGCTAGCTTTCACCCCTCTACTCTGTACTTGGACATTTAGGACTAGATCCTTTGTTATACAGTGCGGAGCCTCTCCATAACCCCATGCTCCAAGCGACCAGGCACTTCTTGTCTGTCCTCCGTAAATGGGTAATGCCTTCTTCCCCAATTACAGTCGTGCATGCGCATTCAGACGGGACAAGAGCGAAGAGCGTAAAGCTGGCCCTATGTGCATAACCAACATGAAGCTGAAGACAAAAACAAACAAACAAGCATTCAAGGGGCTCAAAAGTGCAGGCTAGGCTTAAGGCCTGGGCACAAGTGCGGGTTAGGCTTAAGGCCTGGGCACAAGTGCTGGCTAGGATCAAGGCAGGGGGCACAAGTGCGGGCTAGGCTTAAGGCCTGGGCACAAGTGCGGGCTAGGCTTAAGGCCTGGGCACAAGTGCGAGCTAGGCTTAAGGCCTGGGCACAAGTGCGGGCTAGGCTTAAGGCCTGGGCACAAGTGCGGGCTAGGCTTAAGGCCTGGGCACAAGTGCGGGCTAGGCTTAAGGCCTGGGCACAAGTGCGGGCTAGGCTTAAGGCCTGGGCACAAGTGCGGGCTAGGCTTAAGGCCTGGGCACAAGTGCGGGCTAGGCTTAAGGCCTGGGCACAAGTGCGGGCTAGGCTTAAGGCCTGGGCACAAGTGCGGGCTAGGCTTAACGCCTGGGCACAAGTGCGGGCTAGGCTTAAGGCCTGGGCACAAGTGCGGGCTAGGCTTAAGGCCTGGGCACAAGTGCGGGCTAGGCTTAAGGCCTGGGCACAAGTGCGGGCTAGGCTTAAGGCCTGGGCACAAGTGCGGGCTAGGCTTAAGGCCTGGGCACAAGTGCGGGCTAGGTTTAAGGCCTGGGCACAAGTGCGGGCAAGGCTTAAGGCCTGGGCACAAGTGCGGGCTAGGCTTAAGGCCTGGGCACAAGTGCGGGTTAGGCTTAAGGCCTGGGCACAAGTGCGGGCTAGGCTTAAGGCCTGGGCACAAGTGCGGGCAAGGCTTAAGGCCTGGGCACAAGTGCGGGCTAGGCTTAAGGCCTGGGCACAAGTGCAGGCTAGGCTTAAGGCCTGGGCACAAGTGCAGGCTAGGCTTAAGGCCTGGGCACAAGTGCAGTGCTGGCTAGGATCAAGGCAGGGGCCACAAGTGCTGGCTAGGCTTAAGGCATGGGCACAAGTGCTGGCTAGGATCAAGGCAGGAGGCACAAGTGCGGGCTAGGCTTAAGGCCTGGGCACAAGTGCGGGTGAGGCTTAAGGCCTGGGCACAAGTGCGGGCTAGGCTTAAGGCCTGGGCACAAGTGCGGGCTAAGCTTAAGGCCGGGGCACAAGTGCGGGCTAAGCTTAAGGCCGGGGCACAAGTGCGGGCTAGGCTTAAGGCCAGAGCACAAGTGCGGGCTAGGCTTAAGGCCTGGGCACAAGTGCGGGCTAGGCTTAAGGCCTGGGCACAAGTGCGGGTTAGGCTTAAGGCCTGGGCACAAGTGCGGGTTAGGCTTAAGGCCTGGGCACAAGTGCGGGCTAGGCTTAAGGCCTGGGCACAAGTGCGGGCTAGGCTTAAGGCCTGGGCACAAGTGCAGGCTAGGCTTCAGGCCTGGGCACAAGTGCAGGCTAGGCTTAAGGCCTGGGCACAAGTGCAGTGCTGGCTAGGATCAAGGCAGGGGCCACAAGTGCCGGCTAGGCTTAAGGCATGGGCACAAGTGCCAGCCAGGCTTAAGGCCTGGGCACAAGTGCGGGCTAGGCTTAAGGCATGGGCACAAGTGCAGTGCTGGCCAGGATCAAGGCAGGGGGCACAAGTGCTGGCTAGGCTTAAGGCATTCAGCTAACTCTTTGCACTCTTTGCATAAAGGGTTAGGCACCCATAGGGGTGAAGAGCTAGCTTTCACCCCTCTACTCTGTACTTGGACATTTAGGACTAGATCCTTTGTTATACAGTGCGGAGCCTCTCCATAACCCCATGCTCCAAGCGACCAGGCACTTCTTGTCTGTCCTCCGTAAATGGGTAATGCCTTCTTCCCCAATTACAGTCGTGCATGCGCATTCAGACGGGACAAGAGCGAAGAGCGTAAAGCTGGCCCTATGTGCATAACCAACATGAAGCTGAAGACAAAAACAAACAAACAAGCATTCAAGGGGCTCAAAAGTGCAGGCTAGGCTTAAGGCCTGGGCACAAGTGCGGGTTAGGCTTAAGGCCTGGGCACAAGTGCTGGCTAGGATCAAGGCAGGGGGCACAAGTGCGGGCTAGGCTTAAGGCCTGGGCACAAGTGCGGGCTAGGCTTAAGGCCTGGGCACAAGTGCGAGCTAGGCTTAAGGCCTGGGCACAAGTGCGGGCTAGGCTTAAGGCCTGGGCACAAGTGCGGGCTAGGCTTAAGGCCTGGGCACAAGTGCGGGCTAGGCTTAAGGCCTGGGCACAAGTGCGGGCTAGGCTTAAGGCCTGGGCACAAGTGCGGGCTAGGCTTAAGGCCTGGGCACAAGTGCGGGCTAGGCTTAAGGCCTGGGCACAAGTGCGGGCTAGGCTTAAGGCCTGGGCACAAGTGCGGGCTAGGCTTAACGCCTGGGCACAAGTGCGGGCTAGGCTTAAGGCCTGGGCACAAGTGCGGGCTAGGCTTAAGGCCTGGGCACAAGTGCGGGCTAGGCTTAAGGCCTGGGCACAAGTGTGGGCTAGGCTTAAGGCCTGGGCACAAGTGCGGGCTAGGCTTAAGGCCTGGGCACAAGTGCGGGCTAGGCTTAAGGCCTGGGCACAAGTGCGTGCTAGGCTTAAGGCCTGGGCACAAGTGCGGGCTAGGCTTAAGGCCTGGGCACAAGTGCGGGCTAGGCTTAAGGCCTGGGCACAAGTGCGGGCTAGGCTTAAGGCCTGGGCACAAGTGCGGGCTAGGCTTAAGGCAGGGGCACAAGTGCGGGCTAGGTTTAAGGCCTGGGCACAAGTGCGGGCTAGGCTTAAGGCCTGGGCACAAGTGCGGGCTAGGATCAAGGCAGGGGGCACAAGTGCGGGCTAGGATCAAGGCAGGGGGCACAAGTGCAGGCTAGGCTTAAGGCCTGGGCACAAGTGCGGGCTAGGCTTAAGGCCGGGGCACAAGTGCGGGCTAGGCTTAAGGCCGGGGCACAAGTGCGGGCTAGGCTTAAGGCCTGGGCACAAGTGCAGCCTAGGCTTAAGGCCTGGGCACAAGTGCGGGCTAAGCTTAAGGCCGGGGCACAAGTGCGGGCTAGGCTTAAGGCCGGGGCACAAGTGCGGGCTAGGCTTAAGGCCTGGGCACAAGTGCGGGCTAGGCTTACGGCCTGGGCACAAGTGCGGGCTAGGCTTTAGGCCTGGGCACAAGTGCGGGCTAGGCTTAAGGCCTGGGCACAAGTGCGGGCTAGGCTTAAGGCCTGGGCACAAGTGCGGGCTAGGCTTAAGGCCTGGGCACAAGTGCGGGCTAGGCTTAAGGCAGGGGCACAAGTGCGGGCTAGGCTTAAGGCTGGGGCACAAGTGCGGGCTAGGCTTAAGGCAGGGGCACAAGTGCGGGCTAGGATTAAGGCAGGGGCACAAGTGCGGGCTCGGCATAAGGCAGGGGCACAAGTGCGGGTTCGGCTTAAGGCAAGTGCACTAGTGCGGGCTCGGCTTAAGGCCGGGGCACAAGTGCGGGCTCGGCTTAAGGCCGGGGCACAAGTGCGGGCTAGGCTTAAGGCCGGGGCACAAGTGCGGGCTAGGCTTAAGGCCTGGGCACAAGTGCGGGCTAAGCTTAAGGCCGGGGCACAAGTGCGGGCTAAGCTTAAGGCCGGGGCACAAGTGCGGGCTAGGCTTAAGGTCGGGGCACAAGTGCGGGCTAGGCTTAAGGCCTGGGCACAAGTGCGTGCTAGGCTCAAGGCCTGGGCACAAGTGCGGGCTAGGCTTAAGGCCGGGGCACAAGTGCGGGCTAGGCTTAAGGCCTGGGCACAAGTGCGGGCTAAGCTTAAGGCCGGGGCACAAGTGCGGGCTAAGCTTAAGGCCGGGGCACAAGTGCGGGCTAGGCTTAAGGCCGGGGCACAAGTGCGGGCTAGGCTTAAGGCCTGGGCACAAGTGCGTGCTAGGCTCAAGGCCTGGGCACAAGTGCGGGCTAGGCTTAAGGCAGGGGCACAAGTGCGGGCTAGGCTTAAGGCAGGGGCACAAGTGCGGGCTAGGCTTAAGGCAGGGGCACAAGTGCGGGCTAGGATTAAGGCAGGGGCACAAGTGCGGGCTCGGCTTAAGGCAGGGGCACAAGTGCGGGTTCGGCTTAAGGCAGGGGCACTGGTGCGGGCTCGGCTTAAGGCCGGGGCACAAGTGCGGGCTCGGCTTAAGGCCGGGGCACAAGTGCGGGCTCGGCTTAAGGCCGGGGCACAAGTGCGGGCTCGGCTTAAGGCCGGGGCACAAGTGTGGGCTCGGCTTAAGGCCGGGGCACAAGTGCGGGCTCGGCTTAAGGCCGGGGCACAAGTGCGGGCTAGGCTTAAGGCCGGGGCACAAGTGCGGGCTAGGCTTAAGGCCGGGGCACAAGTGCGGGCTAGGCTTAAGGCCAGGGCACAAGTGCGGGCTAGGCTTAAGGCCAGGGCACAAGTGCGGGCTAGGCTTAAGGCCGGGGCACAAGTGCGGGCTAGGCTTAAGGCCTGGGCACAAGTGCGGGCTAAGCTTAAGGCCGGGGCACAAGTGCGGGCTAAGCTTAAGGCCGGGGCACAAGTGCGGGCTAGGCTTAAGGCCGGGGCACAAGTGCGGGCTAGGCTTAAGGCCTGGGCACAAGTGCGTGCTAGGCTTAAGGCCTGGGCACAAGTGCGGGCTAGGCTTAAGGCCTGGGCACAAGTGCGGGCTAGGCTTAAAGCCTGGGCACAAGTGCGGGCTAGGCTTAAGGCCTGGGCACAAGTGCGGGCTAGGCTTAAGGCAGGGGCACAAGTGCGGGCTAGGATCAAGGCAGGGGGCACAAGTGCGGGCTAGGCTTAAGGCCTGGGCACAAGTGCGGGCTAGGCTTAAGGCCTGGGCACAAGTGCAGTGCTGGCTAGGATCAAGGCAGGGGCCACAAGTGCCAGCTAGGCTTAAGGCATGGGCACAAGTGCCAGCCAGGCTTAAGGCCTGGGCACAAGTGCGGGCTAGGCTTAAGGCCTGGGCACAAGTGCGGGCTAGGCTTAAGGCCTGGGCACAAGTGCGGGCTAAGCTTAAGGCCGGGGCACAAGTGCGGGCTAGGCTTAAGGCCGGGGCACAAGTGCGGGCTAGGCTTAAGGCCTGGGCACAAGTGCGGGCTAGGCTTACGGCCTGGGCACAAGTGCGGGCTAGGCTTTAGGCCTTGGCACAAGTGCGGGCTAGGCTTAAGGCCTGGGCACAAGTGCGGGCTAGGCTTAAGGCCTGGGCACAAGTGCGGGCTAGGCTTAAGGCCTAGGCACAAGTGCGGGCTAGGCTTAAGGCCTGGGCACAAGTGCGGGCTAGGCTTAAGGCAGGGGCACAAGTGCGGGCTAGGCTTAAGGCAGGGGCACAAGTGCGGGCTAGGATTAAGGCAGGGGCACAAGTGCGGGCTCGGCTTAAGGCAGGGGCACAAGTGCGGGTTCGGCTTAAGGCAGGGGCACTGGTGCGGGCTCGGCTTAAGGCCGGGGCACATGTGCGGGCTCGGCTTAAGGCCGGGGCACAAGTGCGGGCTCGGCTTAAGGCCGGGGCACAAGTGCGGGCTCGGCTTAAGGCCGGGGCACAAGTGCGGGCTCGGCTTAAGGCCGGGGCACAAGTGTGGGCTCGGCTTAAGGCCGGGGCACAAGTGCGGGCTCGGTTTAAGGCCGGGGCACAAGTGCGGGCTAGGCTTAAGGCCTGGGCACAAGTGCGGGCTAGGCTTACGGCCTGGGCACAAGTGCGGGCTAGGCTTTAGGCCTGGGCACAAGTGCGGGCTAGGCTTAAGGCCTGGGCACAAGTGCGGGCTAGGCTTAAGGCCTGGGCACAAGTGCGGGCTAGGCTTAAGGCCTGGGCAAAAGTGCGGGCTAGGCTTAAGGCCTGGGCACAAGTGCGGGCTAGGCTTAAGGCCTGGGCACAAGTGCGGGCTAGGCTTAAGGCCTGGGCACAAGTGCGGGCTAGGATCAAGGCAGGGGGCACAAGTGCGGGCTAGGATCAAGGCAGGGGGCACAAGTGCGGGCTAGGCTTAACGCCTGGGCACAAGTGCAGGCTAGGCTTAAGGCCTGGGCACAAGTGCAGGCTAGGCTTAAGGCCTGGGCACAAGTGCAGTGCTGGCTAGGATCAAGGAAAAGGCCACAAGTGCCAGCTAGGCTTAAGGCATGGGCACAAGTGTGGGCTAGGCTTAAGGCCTAGGCACAAGTGCGGGCTAGGCTTAAGGCCTGGGCACAAGTGCGGGCTAGGCTTAAGGCCTGGGCACAAGTGCGGGCTAGGCTTAAGGCCGGGGCACAAGTGCGGGCTAGGCTTAAGGCCTGGGCACAAGTGCGGGCTAGGCTTAAGGCCTGGGCACAAGTGCGGGCTAAGCTTAAGGCCGGGGCACAAGTGCGGGCTAGGCTTAAGGCCGGGGCACAAGTGCGGGCTAGGCTTAAGGCCTGGGCACAAGTGCGGGCTAGGCTTAAGGCCTGGGCACAAGTGCGGGCTAGGCTTTAGGCCTGGGCACAAGTGCGGACTAGGCTAAAGGCCTGGGCACAAGTGCGGGCTAGGCTTACGGCCTGGGCACAAGTGCGGGCTAGGCTTTAGGCCTGGGCACAAGTGCGGGCTAGGCTTAAGGCCTGGGCACAAGTGCGGGCTAGGCTTAAGGCCTGGGCACAAGTGCGGGCTAGGCTTAAGGCCTGGGCAAAAGTGCGGGCTAGGCTTAAGGCCTGGGCACAAGTGCGGGCTAGGCTTAAGGCCTGGGCACAAGTGCGGGCTAGGCTTAAGGCAGGGGCACAAGTGCGGGCTAGGCTTAAGGCTGGGGCACAAGTGCGGGCTAGGCTTAAGGCAGGGGCACAAGTGCGGGCTAGGATTAAGGCAGGGGCACAAGTGCGGGCTCGGCTTAAGGCAGGGGCACAAGTGCGGGTTCGGCTTAAGGCAAGGGCACTAGTGCGGGCTCGGCTTAAGGCCGGGGCACAAGTGCGGGCTCGGCTTAAGGCCGGGGCACAAGTGCGGGCTCGGCTTAAGGCCGGGGCACAAGTGCGGGCTCGGCTTAAGGCCGGGGCACAAGTGTGGGCTCGGCTTAAGGCCGGGGCACAAGTGCGGGCTCAGCTTAAGGCCGGGGTACAAGTGCGGGCTAGGCTTAAGGCCGGGGCACAAGTGCGGGCTAGGCTTAAGGCCGGGGCACAAGTGCGGGCTAGGCTTAAGGCCGGGGCACAAGTGCGGGCTAGGCTTAAGGCCTGGGCACAAGTGCGGGCTAAGCTTAAGGCCGGGGCACAAGTGCGGGCTAAGCTTAAGGCCGGGGCACAAGTGCGGGCTAGGCTTAAGGCCGGGGCACAAGTGCGGGCTAGGCTTAAGGCCTGGGCACAAGTGCGTGCTAGGCTCAAGGCCTGGGCACAAGTGCGGGCTAGGCTTAAGGCAGGGGCACAAGTGCGGGCTAGGCTTAAGGCAGGGGCACAAGTGCGGGCTAGGCTTAAGGCAGGGGCACAAGTGCGGGCTAGGATTAAGGCCGGGGCACAAGTGCGGGCTAAGCTTAAGGCCGGGGCACAAGTGCGGGCTAGGCTTAAGGCCGGGGCACAAGTGCGGGCTAGGCTTAAGGCCTGGGCACAAGTGCGTGCTAGGCTTAAGGCCTGGGCACAAGTGCGGGCTAGGCTTAAGGCCTGGGCACAAGTGCGGGCTAGGCTTAAAGCCTGGGCACAAGTGCGGGCTAGGCTTAAGGCCTGGGCACAAGTGCGGGCTAGGCTTAAGGCAGGGGCACAAGTGCGGGCTAGGATCAAGGCAGGGGGCACAAGTGCGGGCTAGGCTTAAGGCCTGGGCACAAGTGCGGGCTAGGCTTAAGGCCTGGGCACAAGTGCAGTGCTGGCTAGGATCAAGGCAGGGGCCACAAGTGCCAGCTAGGCTTAAGGCATGGGCACAAGTGCCAGCCAGGCTTAAGGCCTGGGCACAAGTGCGGGCTAGGCTTAAGGCCTGGGCACAAGTGCGGGCTAGGCTTAAGGCCTGGGCACAAGTGCGGGTTAGGCTTAAGGCCTGGGCACAAGTGCGGGCTAGGCTTAAGGCCTGGGCACAAGTGCGGGCAAGGCTTAAGGCCTGGGCACAAGTGCGGGCTAGGCTTAAGGCCTGGGCACAAGTGCAGGCTAGGCTTAAGGCCTGGGCACAAGTGCAGGCTAGGCTTAAGGCCTGGGCACAAGTGCAGTGCTGGCTAGGATCAAGGCAGGGGCCACAAGTGCCGGCTAGGCTTAAGGCATGGGCACAAGTGCTGGCTAGGATCAAGGCAGGAGGCACAAGTGCGGGCTAGGCTTAAGGCCTGGGCACAAGTGCGGGTGAGGCTTAAGGCCTGGGCACAAGTGCGGGCTAGGCTTAAGGCCTGGGCACAAGTGCGGGCTAAGCTTAAGGCCGGGGCACAAGTGCGGGCTAAGCTTAAGGCCGGGGCACAAGTGCGGGCTAGGCTTAAGGCCGGAGCACAAGTGCGGGCTAGGCTTAAGGCCTGGGCACAAGTGCGGGCTAGGCTTAAGGCCTGGGCACAAGTGCGGGTTAGGCTTAAGGCCTGGGCACAAGTGCGGGTTAGGCTTAAGGCCTGGGCACAAGTGCGGGCTAGGCTTAAGGCCTGGGCACAAGTGCGGGCTAGGCTTAAGGCCTGGGCACAAGTGCAGGCTAGGCTTCAGGCCTGGGCACAAGTGCAGGCTAGGCTTAAGGCCTGGGCACAAGTGCAGTGCTGGCTAGGATCAAGGCAGGGGCCACAAGTGCCGGCTAGGCTTAAGGCATGGGCACAAGTGCCAGCCAGGCTTAAGGCCTGGGCACAAGTGCGGGCTAGGCTTAAGGCATGGGCACAAGTGCAGTGCTGGCCAGGATCAAGGCAGGGGGCACAAGTGCTGGCTAGGCTTAAGGCATTCAGCTAACTCTTTGCACTCTTTGCATAAAGGGTTAGGCACCCATAGGGGTGAAGAGCTAGCTTTCACCCCTCTACTCTGTACTTGGACATTTAGGACTAGATCCTTTGTTATACAGTGCGGAGCCTCTCCATAACCCCATGCTCCAAGCGACCAGGCACTTCTTGTCTGTCCTCCGTAAATGGGTAATGCCTTCTTCCCCAATTACAGTCGTGCATGCGCATTCAGACGGGACAAGAGCGAAGAGCGTAAAGCTGGCCCTATGTGCATAACCAACATGAAGCTGAAGACAAAAACAAACAAACAAGCATTCAAGGGGCTCAAAAGTGCAGGCTAGGCTTAAGGCCTGGGCACAAGTGCGGGTTAGGCTTAAGGCCTGGGCACAAGTGCTGGCTAGGATCAAGGCAGGGGGCACAAGTGCGGGCTAGGCTTAAGGCCTGGGCACAAGTGCGGGCTAGGCTTAAGGCCTGGGCACAAGTGCGAGCTAGGCTTAAGGCCTGGGCACAAGTGCGGGCTAGGCTTAAGGCCTGGGCACAAGTGCGGGCTAGGCTTAAGGCCTGGGCACAAGTGCGGGCTAGGCTTAAGGCCTGGGCACAAGTGCGGGCTAGGCTTAAGGCCTGGGCACAAGTGCGGGCTAGGCTTAACGCCTGGGCACAAGTGCGGGCTAGGCTTAAGGCCTGGGCACAAGTGCGGGCTAGGCTTAAGGCCTGGGCACAAGTGCGGGCTAGGCTTAAGGCCTGGGCACAAGTGCGGGCTAGGCTTAAGGCCTGGGCACAAGTGCGTGCTAGGCTTAAGGCCTGGGCACAAGTGCGGGCTAGGCTTAAGGCCTGGGCACAAGTGCGGGCTAGGCTTAAGGCCTGGGCACAAGTGCGGGCTAGGCTTATGGCCTGGGCACAAGTGCGGGCTAGGCTTAAGGCCTGGGCACAAGTGCGGGCTAGGCTTAAGGCCTGGGCACAAGTGCGGGCTAGGCTTAAGGCCTGGGCACAAGTGCGGGCTAGGCTTAACGCCTGGGCACAAGTGCGGGCTAGGCTTAAGGGCTGGGCACAAGTGCGGGCTAGGCTTAAGGCCTGGGCACAAGTGCGGGCTAGGCTTAAGGCCTGGGCACAAGTGCGGGCTAGGCTTAAGGCCTGGGCACAAGTGCGGGCTAGGCTTAAGGCCTGGGCACAAGTGCGGGCTAGGCTTAAGGCCTGGGCACAAGTGCGGGCTAGGCTTAAGGCCTGGGCACAAGTGCGGGCTAGGCTTAAGGCCTGGGCACATGTGCGGGCTAGGCTCAAGGCCTGGGCACAAGTGCGGGCTAGGATCAAGGCAGGGGGCACAAGTGCGGGCTAGGATCAAGGCAGGGGGCACAAGTGCGGGCTAGGCTTAAGGCCTGGGCACAAGTGCGGGCGAAGCTTAAGGCCGGGGCACAAGTGCGGGCTAAGCTTAAGGCCGGGGCACAAGTGCGGGCTAGGCTTAAGGCCGGGGCACAAGTGCGGGCTATGCTTAAGGCCTGGGCACAAGTGCGTGCTAGGCTTAAGGCCTGGGCACAAGTGCGGGCTAGGCTTAAGGCAGGGGCACAAGTGCGGGCTAGGCTTAAGGCAGGGGCACAAGTGCGGGCTAGGCTTAAGGCAGGGGCACAAGTGCAGGCTAGAATTAAGGCCTGGGCACAAGTGCAGGCTAGAATTAAGGCCTGGGCACAAGTGCAGGCTAGAATTAAGGCCTGGGCACAAGTGCAGGCTAGAATTAAGGCCTGGGCACAAGTGCGGGCTAGGCTTAAGGCCTGGGCACAAGTGCGGGCTAGGCTTAAGGCCTGGGCACAAGTGCGGGCTAGGCTTAAGGCCTGGGCACAAGTGCGGGCTAGGCTTAAGGCCTGGGCACAAGTGCGTGCTAGGCTTAAGGCCTGGGCACAAGTGCGGGCTAGGCTTAAGGCCTGGGCACAAGTGCGGGCTAGGCTTAAGGCCTGGGCACAAGTGCGGGCTAGGCTTATGGCCTGGGCACAAGTGCGGGCTAGGCTTAAGGCCTGGGCACAAGTGCGGGCTAGGCTTAAGGCCTGGGCACAAGTGCGGGCTAGGCTTAAGGCCTGGGCACAAGTGCGGGCTAGGCTTAACGCCTGGGCACAAGTGCGGGCTAGGCTTAAGGGCTGGGCACAAGTGCGGGCTAGGCTTAAGGCCTGGGCACAAGTGCGGGCTAGGCTTAAGGCCTGGGCACAAGTGCGGGCTAGGCTTAAGGCCTGGGCACAAGTGCGGGCTAGGCTTAAGGCCTGGGCACAAGTGCGGGCTAGGCTTAAGGCCTGGGCACAAGTGCGGGCTAGGCTTAAGGCCTGGGCACAAGTGCGGGCTAGGCTTAAGGCCTGGGCACATGTGCGGGCTAGGCTCAAGGCCTGGGCACAAGTGCGGGCTAGGATCAAGGCAGGGGGCACAAGTGCGGGCTAGGATCAAGGCAGGGGGCACAAGTGCGGGCTAGGCTTAAGGCCTGGGCACAAGTGCGGGCGAAGCTTAAGGCCGGGCCACAAGTGCGGGCTAAGCTTAAGGCCGGGGCACAAGTGCGGGCTAGGCTTAAGGCCGGGGCACAAGTGCGGGCTATGCTTAAGGCCTGGGCACAAGTGCGTGCTAGGCTTAAGGCCTGGGCACAAGTGCGGGCTAGGCTTAAGGCAGGGGCACAAGTGCGGGCTAGGCTTAAGGCAGGGGCACAAGTGCGGGCTAGGCTTAAGGCAGGGGCACAAGTGCAGGCTAGAATTAAGGCCTGGGCACAAGTGCAGGCTAGAATTAAGGCCTGGGCACAAGTGCAGGCTAGAATTAAGGCCTGGGCACAAGTGCAGGCTAGAATTAAGGCCTGGGCACAAGTGCAGTGCTGGCTAGGATCAAGGCAGGGGCCACAAGTGCCAGCTAGGCTTAAGGCATGTGCACAAGTGTGGGCTAGGCTTAAGGCCTAGGCACAAGTGCGGGCTAGGCTTAAGGCCTGGGCACAAGTGCGGGCTAGGCTTAAGGCCTGGGCACAAGTGCGGGCTAGGCTTAAGGCCTGGGCACAAGTGCGGGCTAGGCTTAAGGCCTGGGCACAAGTGCGGGCTAGGCTTAAGGCCTGGGCACAAGTGCGGGCTAGGCTTAAGGCCTGGGCACAAGTGCGGGCTAGGCTTAAGGCCTGGGCACAAGTGCGGGCTAGGCTTAACGCCTGGGCACAAGTGCGGGCTAGGCTTAAGGCCTGGGCACAAGTGCGGGCTAGGCTTAAGGCCTGGGCACAAGTGCGGGCTAGGCTTAAGGCCTGGGCACAAGTGCGGGCTAGGCTTAAGGCCTGGGCACAAGTGCGGGCTAGGCTTAAGGCCTGGGCACAAGTGCGGGCTAGGCTTAAGGCCTGGGCACAAGTGCGGGCTAGGCTTAAGGCCTGGGCACAAGTGCAGGCTAGGCTTAAGGCCTGGGCACAACTGCGGGCTAGGCTTAAGGCAGGGGCACAAGTGCGGGCTAGGTTTAAGGCCTGGGCACAAGTGCGGGCTAGGCTTAAGGCCTGGGCACAAGTGCGGGCTAGGATCAAGGCAGGGGGCACAAGTGCGGGCTAGGATCAAGGCAGGGGGCACAAGTGCGGGCTAGGCTTAACGCCTGGGCACATGTGCAGGCTAGGCTTAAGGCCTGGGCACAAGTGCAGGCTAGGCTTAAGGCCTGGGCACAAGTGCAGTGCTGGCTAGGATCAAGGCAAAGGCCACAAGTGCCAGCTAGGCTTAAGGCATGGGCACAAGTGTGGGCTAGGCTTAAGGCCTAGGCACAAGTGCGGGCTAGGCTTAAGGCCTGGGCACAAGTGCGGGCTAGGCTTAAGGCCTGGGCACAAGTGCGGGCTAGGCTTAAGGCCTGGGCACAAGTGCGGGCTAGGCTTAAGGCCGGGGCACAAGTGCGGGCTAGGCTTAAGGCCGGGGCACAAGTGCGGGCTAGGCTTAAGGCCTGGGCACAAGTGCGGGCTAGGCTTAAGGCCTGGGCACAAGTGCGGGCTAGGATCAAGGCAGGGGGCACAAGTGCGGGCTAGGATCAAGGCAGGGGGCACAAGTGCGGGCTAGGCTTAACGCCTGGGCACAAGTGCAGGCTAGGCTTAAGGCCGGGACACAAGTGCGGGCTAGGCTTAAGGCCTGGGCACAAGTGCTGGCTAGGCTTAAGGCCTGGGCACAAGTGCGGGCTAAGCTTAAGGCCGGGGCACAAGTGCGGGCTAGGCTTAAGGCCGGGGCACAAGTGCGGGCTAGGCTTAAGGCCTGGGCACAAGTGTGGGCTAGGCTTAAGGCCTGGGCACAAGTGCGGGCTAGGCTTTAGGCCTGGGCACAAGTGCGGGCTAGGCTTAAGGCCTGGGCACAAGTGCGGGTTAGGCTTAAGGCCTGGGCACAAGTGCGGGCTAGGCTTAAGGCCTGGGCAAAAGTGCGGGCTAGGCTTAAGGCCTGGGCACAAGTGCGGGCTAGGCTTAAGGCCTGGGCACAACTGCGGGCTAGGCTTAAGGCCTGGGCACAAGTGCGGGCTAGGCTTAAGGCCTGGGCACAAGTGCGGGCTAGGCTTAAGGCAGGGGCACAAGTGCGGGCTAGGCTTAAGGCAGGGGCACAAGTGCGGGCTAGGCTTAAGGCAGGGGCACAAGTGCGGGCTAGGATTAAGGCAGGGGCACAAGTGCGGGCTCGGCTTAAGGCAGGGGCACAAGTGCGGGTTCGGCTTAAGGCAAGGGCACTAGTGCGGGCTCGGCTTAAGGCCGGGGCACAAGTGCGGGCTCGGCTTAAGGCCGGGGCACAAGTGTGGGCTCGGCTTAAGGCCGGGGCACAAGTGCGGGCTCAGCTTAAGGCCGGGGTACAAGTGCGGGCTAGGCTTAAGGCCGGGGCACAAGTGCGGGCTAGGCTTAAGGCCGGGGCACAAGTGCGGGCTAGGCTTAAGGCCGGGGCACAAGTGCGGGCTAGGCTTAAGGCCTGGGCACAAGTGCGGGCGAAGCTTAAGGCCGGGGCACAAGTGCGGGCTAAGCTTAAGGCCGGGGCACGAGTGCGGGCTAGGCTTAAGGCCGGGGCACAAGTGCAGGCTATGCTTAAGGCCTGGGCACAAGTGCGTGCTAGGCTTAAGGCCTGGGCACAAGTGCGGGCTAGGCTTAAGGCAGGGGCACAAGTGCGGGCTAGGCTTAAGGCAGGGGCACAAGTGCGGGCTAGGCTTAAGGCAGGGGCACAAGTGCGGGCTAGGATTAAGGCAGGGGCACAAGTGCGGGCTCGGCTTAAGGCAGGGGCACAAGTGCGGGTTCGGCTTAAGGCAGGGGCACTGGTGCGGGCTCGGCTTAAGGCCGGGGCACATGTGCGGGCTCGGCTTAAGGCCGGGGCACAAGTGCGGGCTCGGCTTAAGGCCGGGGCACAAGTGCGGGCTCGGCTTAAGGCCGGGGCACAAGTGCGGGCTCGGCTTAAGGCCGGGGCACAAGTGTGGGCTCGGCTTAAGGCCGGGGCACAAGTGCGGGCTCGGTTTAAGGCCGGGGCACAAGTGCGGGCTAGGCTTAAGGCCTGGGCACAAGTGCGGGCTAGGCTTACGGCCTGGGCACAAGTGCGGGCTAGGCTTTAGGCCTGGGCACAAGTGCGGGCTAGGCTTAAGGCCTGGGCACAAGTGCGGGCTAGGCTTAAGGCCTGGGCACAAGTGCGGGCTAGGCTTAAGGCCTGGGCAAAAGTGCGGGCTAGGCTTAAGGCCTGGGCACAAGTGCGGGCTAGGCTTAAGGCCTGGGCACAAGTGCGGGCTAGGCTTAAGGCCTGGGCACAAGTGCGGGCTAGGCTTAAGGCAGGGGCACAAGTGCGGGCTAGGCTTAAGGCTGGGGCACAAGTGCGGGCTAGGCTTAAGGCAGGGGCACAAGTGCGGGCTAGGATTAAGGCAGGGGCACAAGTGCGGGCTCGGCTTAAGGCAGGGGCACAAGTGCGGGTTCGGCTTAAGGCAAGGGCACTAGTGCGGGCTCAAATTAAGGCCGGGGCACAAGTGCGGGCTCGGCTTAAGGCCGGGGCACAAGTGCGGGCTAGGCTTAAGGCCGGGGCACAAGTGCGGGCTAGGCTTAAGGCCTGGGCACAAGTGCGGGCTAAGCTTAAGGCCGGGGCACAAGTGCGGGCTAAGCTTAAGGCCGGGGCACAAGTGCGGGCTAGGCTTAAGGCCGGGGCACAAGTGCGGGCTAGGCTTAAGGCCTGGGCACAAGTGCGTGCTAGGCTCAAGGCCTGGGCACAAGTGCGGGCTAGGCTTAAGGCAGGGGCACAAGTGCGGGCTAGGCTTAAGGCAGGGGCACAAGTGCGGGCTAGGCTTAAGGCAGGGGCATAAGTGCGGGCTAGGATTAAGGCAGGGTCACAAGTGCGGGCTCGGCTTAAGGCAGGGGCACAAGTGCGGGTTCGGCTTAAGGCAGGGGCACTGGTGCGGGCTCGGCTTAAGGCCGGGGCACAAGTGCAGGCTCGGCTTAAGGCCGGGGCACAAGTGCGGGCTCGGCTTAAGGCCGGGGCACAAGTGCGGGCTCGGCTTAAGGCCGGGGCACAAGTGTGGGCTCGGCTTAAGGCCGGGGCACAAGTGCGGGCTCGGCTTAAGGCCGGGGCACAAGTGCGGGCTAGGCTTATAGCCGGGGCACAAGTGCGGGCTAGGCTTAAGGCCAGGGCACAAGTGCGGGCTAGGCTTAAGGCCGGGGCACAAGTGCGGGCTAGGCTTAAGGCCTGGGCACAAGTGCGGGCTAAGCTTAAGGCCGGGGCACAAGTGCGGGCTAAGCTTAAGGCCGGGGCACAAGTGCGGGCTAGGCTTAAGGCCGGGGCACAAGTGCGGGCTAGGCTTAAGGCCTGGGCACAAGTGCGTGCTAGGCTTAAGGCCTGGGCACAAGTGCGGGCTAGGCTTAAGGCCTGGGCACAAGTGCGGGCTAGGCTTAAAGCCTGGGCACAAGTGCGGGCTAGGCTTAAGGCCTGGGCACAAGTGCGGGCTAGGCTTAAGGCAGGGGCACAAGTGCGGGCTAGGATCAAGGCAGGGGGCACAAGTGCGGGCTAGGCTTAAGGCCTGGGCACAAGTGCGGGCTAGGCTTAAGGCCTGGGCACAAGTGCAGTGCTGGCTAGGATCAAGGCAGGGGCAACAAGTGCCAGCTAGGCTTAAGGCATGGGCACAAGTGCCAGCCAGGCTTAAGGCCTGGGCACAAGTGCGGGCTAGGCTTAAGGCCTGGGCACAAGTGCGGGCTAGGCTTAAGGCCTGGGCACAAGTGCGGGCTAGGCTTAAGGCCGGGGCACAAGTGCGGGCTAGGCTTAAGGCCTGGGCACAAGTGCGGGCTAGGCTTACGGCCTGGGCACAAGTGCGGGCTAGGCTTAAGGCCGGGGCACAAGTGCGGGCTAGGCTTAAGGCCTGGGCACAAGTGCGGGCTAGGCTTACGGCCTGGGCACAAGTGCGGGCTAGGCTTTAGGCCTTGGCACAAGTGCGGGCTAGGCTTAAGGCCTGGGCACAAGTGCGGGCTAGGCTTAAGGCCTGGGCACAAGTGCGGGCTAGGCTTAAGGCCTGGGCAAAAGTGCGGGATAGGCTTAAGGCCTGGGCACAAGTGCGGGCTAGGCTTAAGGCCTGGGCACAAGTGCGGGCTAGGCTTAAGGCCTGGGCACAAGTGCGGGCTAGGCTTAAGGCAGGGGCACAAGTGCGGGCTAGGCTTAAGGCTGGGGCACAAGTGCGGGCTAGGCTTAAGGCAGGGGCACAAGTGCGGGCTCGGCTTAAGGCCGGGGCACAAGTGCGGGCTAGGCTTAAGGCCGGGGCACAAGTGCGGGCTAGGCTTAAGGCCTGGGCACAAGTGCGGGCTAAGCTTAAGGCCGGGGCACAAGTGCGGGCTAAGCTTAAGGCCGGGGCACAAGTGCGGGCTAGGCTTAAGGCCGGGGCACAAGTGCGGGCTAGGCTTAAGGCCTGGGCACAAGTGCGTGCTAGGCTCAAGGCCTGGGCACAAGTGCGGGCTAGGCTTAAGGCAGGGGCACAAGTGCGGGCTAGGCTTAAGGCAGGGGCACAAGTGCGGGCTAGGCTTAAGGCAGGGGCACAAGTGCGGGCTAGGATTAAGGCAGGGGCACAAGTGCGGGCTCGGCTTAAGGCAGGGGCACAAGTGCGGGTTCGGCTTAAGGCAGGGGCACTGGTGCGGGCTCGGCTTAAGGCCGGGGCACAAGTGCGGGCTCGGCTTAAGGCCGGGGCACAAGTGCGGGCTCGGCTTAAGGCCGGGGCACAAGTGCGGGCTCGGCTTAAGGCCGGGGCACAAGTGCGGGCTCGGCTTAAGGCCGGGGCACAAGTGCGGGCTCGGCTTAAGGCCGGGGCACAAGTGCGGGCTAGGCTTAAGGCCGGGGCACAAGTGCGGGCTAGGCTTAAGGCCAGGGCACAAGTGTGGGCTAGGCTTAAGGCCGGGGCACAAGTGCGGGCTAGGCTTAAGGCCTGGCCACAAGTGCGGGCTAAGCTTAAGGCCGGGGCACAAGTGCGGGCTAAGCTTAAGGCCGGGGCACAAGTGCGGGCTAGGCTTAAGGCCGGGGCACAAGTGCGGGCTAGGCTTAAGGCCTGGGCACAAATGCGTGCTAGGCTTAAGGCCTGGGCACAAGTGCGGGCTAGGCTTAAGGCCTAGGCACAAGTGCGGGCTAGGCTTAAAGCCTGGGCACAAGTGCGGGCTAGGCTTAAGGCCTGGGCACAAGTGCGGGCTAGGCTTAAGGCAGGGGCACAAGTGCGGGCTAGGCTTAAGGCCTGGGCACAAGTGCGGGTTAGGCTTAAGGCCTGGGCACAAGTGCGGGCTAGGCTTAAGGCCTGGGCACAAGTGCGGGCAAGGCTTAAGGCCTGGGCACAAGTGCGGGCTAGGCTTAAGGCCTGGGCACAAGTGCGGGTTAGGCTTAAGGCCTGGGCACAAGTGCGGGCTAGGCTTAAGGCCTGGGCACAAGTGCGGGCAAGGCTTAAGGCCTGGGCACAAGTGCGGGCTAGGCTTAAGGCCTGGGCACAAGTGCAGGCTAGGCTTAAGGCCTGGGCACAAGTGCAGGCTAGGCTTAAGGCCTGGGCACAAGTGCAGTGCTGGCTAGGATCAAGGCAGGGGCCACAAGTGCCGGCTAGGCTTAAGGCATGGGCACAAGTGCTGGCTAGGATCAAGGCAGGAGGCACAAGTGCGGGCTAGGCTTAAGGCCTGGGCACAAGTGCGGGTGAGGCTTAAGGCCTGGGCACAAGTGCGGGCTAAGCTTAAGGCCGGGGCACAAGTGCGGGCTAAGCTTAAGGCCGGGGCACAAGTGCGGGCTAGGCTTAAGGCCGGAGCACAAGTGCGGGCTAGGCTTAAGGCCTGGGCACAAGTGCGGGCTAGGCTTAAGGCCTGGGCACAAGTGCGGGTTAGGCTTAAGGCCTGGGCACAAGTGCGGGTTAGGCTTAAGGCCTGGGCACAAGTGCGGGCTAGGCTTAAGGCCTGGGCACAAGTGCGGGCTAGGCTTAAGGCCTGGGCACAAGTGCAGGCTAGGCTTCAGGCCTGGGCACAAGTGCAGGCTAGGCTTAAGGCCTGGGCACAAGTGCAGTGCTGGCTAGGATCAAGGCAGGGGCCACAAGTGCCGGCTAGGCTTAAGGCATGGGCACAAGTGCCAGCCAGGCTTAAGGCCTGGGCACAAGTGCGGGCTAGGCTTAAGGCATGGGCACAAGTGCAGTGCTGGCCAGGATCAAGGCAGGGGGCACAAGTGCTGGCTAGGCTTAAGGCATTCAGCTAACTCTTTGCACTCTTTGCATAAAGGGTTAGGCACCCATAGGGGTGAAGAGCTAGCTTTCACCCCTCTACTCTGTACTTGGACATTTAGGACTAGATCCTTTGTTATACAGTGCGGAGCCTCTCCATAACCCCATGCTCCAAGCGACCAGGCACTTCTTGTCTGTCCTCCGTAAATGGGTAATGCCTTCTTCCCCAATTACAGTCGTGCATGCGCATTCAGACGGGACAAGAGCGAAGAGCGTAAAGCTGGCCCTATGTGCATAACCAACATGAAGCTGAAGACAAAAACAAACAAACAAGCATTCAAGGGGCTCAAAAGTGCAGGCTAGGCTTAAGGCCTGGGCACAAGTGCGGGTTAGGCTTAAGGCCTGGGCACAAGTGCTGGCTAGGATCAAGGCAGGGGGCACAAGTGCGGGCTAGGCTTAAGGCCTGGGCACAAGTGCGGGCTAGGCTTAAGGCCTGGGCACAAGTGCGAGCTAGGCTTAAGGCCTGGGCACAAGTGCGGGCTAGGCTTAAGGCCTGGGCACAAGTGCGGGCTAGGCTTAAGGCCTGGGCACAAGTGCGGGCTAGGCTTAAGGCCTGGGCACAAGTGCGGGCTAGGCTTAAGGCCTGGGCACAAGTGCGGGCTAGGCTTAAGGCCTGGGCACAAGTGCGGGCTAGGCTTAAGGCCTGGGCACAAGTGCGGGCTAGGCTTAAGGCCTGGGCACAAGTGCGGGCTAGGCTTAACGCCTGGGCACAAGTGCGGGCTAGGCTTAAGGCCTGGGCACAAGTGCGGGCTAGGCTTAAGGCCTGGGCACAAGTGCGGGCTAGGCTTAAGGCCTGGGCACAAGTGCGGGCTAGGCTTAAGGCCTGGGCACAAGTGCGGGCTAGGCTTAAGGCCTGGGCACAAGTGCGGGCTAGGCTTAAGGCCTGGGCACAAGTGCGTGCTAGGCTTAAGGCCTGGGCACAAGTGCGGGCTAGGCTTAAGGCCTGGGCACAAGTGCGGGCTAGGCTTAAGGCCTGGGCACAAGTGCGGGCTAGGCTTAAGGCCTGGGCACAAGTGCGGGCTAGGCTTAAGGCAGGGGCACAAGTGCGGGCTAGGTTTAAGGCCTGGGCACAAGTGCGGGCTAGGCTTAAGGCCTGGGCACAAGTGCGGGCTAGGATCAAGGCAGGGGGCACAAGTGTGGGCTAGGATCAAGGCAGGGGGCACAAGTGCAGGCTAGGCTTAAGGCCTGGGCACAAGTGCGGGCTAGGCTTAAGGCCGGGGCACAAGTGCGGGCTAGGCTTATGGCCGGGGCACAAGTGCGGGCTAGGCTTAAGGCCTGGGCTCAAGTGCGGGCTAGGCTTAAGGCCTGGGCACAAGTGCGGGCTAAGCTTAAGGCCGGGGCACAAGTGCGGGCTAGGCTTAAGGCCGGGGCACAAGTGCGGGCTAGGCTTAAGGCCTGGGCACAAGTGCGGGCTAGGCTTACGGCCTGGGCACAAGTGCGGGCTAGGCTTACGGCCTGGGCACAAGTGCGGGCTAGGCTTAAGGCCTGGGCACAAGTGCGGGCTAGGCTTAAGGCCTGGGCACAAGTGCGGGCTAGGCTTAAGGCCTGGGCAAAAGTGCGGGCTAGGCTTAAGGCCTGGGCACAAGTGCGGGCTAGGCTTAAGGCCTGGGCACAAGTGCGGGCTAGGCTTAAGGCCTGGGCACAAGTGCGGGCTAGGCTTAAGGCAGGGGCACAAGTGCGGGCTAGGCTTAAGGCTGGGGCACAAGTGCGGGCTAGGCTTAAGGCAGGGGCACAAGTGCGGGCTAGGATTAAGGCAGGGGCACAAGTGCGGGCTCGGCTTAAGGCAGGGGCACAAGTGCGGGCTAGGCTTAAGGCAAGGGCACTAGTGCGGGCTCGGCTTAAGGCCGGGGCACAAGTGCGGGCTCGGCTTAAGGCCGGGGCACAAGTGCGGGCTAGGCTTAAGGCCGGGGCACAAGTGCGGGCTAGGCTTAAGGCCTGGGCACAAGTGCGGGCTAAGCTTAAGGCCGGGGCACAAGTGCGGGCTAAGCTTAAGGCCGGGGCACAAGTGCGGGCTAGGCTTAAGGCCGGGGCACAAGTGCGGGCTAGGCTTAAGGCCTGGGCACAAGTGCGTGCTAGGCTCAAGGCCTGGGCACAAGTGCGGGCTAGGCTTAAGGCCGGGGCACAAGTGCGGGCTAGGCTTAAGGCCGGGGCACAAGTGCGGGCTAGGCTTAAGGCCTGGGCACAAGTGCAGCCTAGGCTTAAGGCCTGGGCACAAGTGCGGGCTAAGCTTAAGGCCGGGGCACAAGTGCGGGCTAGGCTTAAGGCCGGGGCACAAGTGCGGGCTAGGCTTAAGGCCTGGGCACAAGTGCGGGCTAGGCTTACGGCCTGGGCACAAGTGCGGGCTAGGCTTTAGGCCTGGGCACAAGTGCGGGCTAGGCTTAAGGCCTGGGCACAAGTGCGGGCTAGGCTTAAGGCCTGGGCACAAGTGCGGGCTAGGCTTAAGGCCTGGGCACAAGTGCGGGCTAGGCTTAAGGCAGGGGCACAAGTGCGGGCTAGGCTTAAGGCTGGGGCACAAGTGCGGGCTAGGCTTAAGGCAGGGGCACAAGTGCGGGCTAGGATTAAGGCAGGGGCACAAGTGCGGGCTCGGCATAAGGCAGGGGCACAAGTGCGGGTTCGGCTTAAGGCAAGTGCACTAGTGCGGGCTCGGCTTAAGGCCGGGGCACAAGTGCGGGCTCGGCTTAAGGCCGGGGCACAAGTGCGGGCTAGGCTTAAGGCCGGGGCACAAGTGCGGGCTAGGCTTAAGGCCTGGGCACAAGTGCGGGCTAAGCTTAAGGCCGGGGCACAAGTGCGGGCTAAGCTTAAGGCCGGGGCACAAGTGCGGGCTAGGCTTAAGGTCGGGGCACAAGTGCGGGCTAGGCTTAAGGCCTGGGCACAAGTGCGTGCTAGGCTCAAGGCCTGGGCACAAGTGCGGGCTAGGCTTAAGGCCGGGGCACAAGTGCGGGCTAGGCTTAAGGCCTGGGCACAAGTGCGGGCTAAGCTTAAGGCCGGGGCACAAGTGCGGGCTAAGCTTAAGGCCGGGGCACAAGTGCGGGCTAGGCTTAAGGCCGGGGCACAAGTGCGGGCTAGGCTTAAGGCCTGGGCACAAGTGCGTGCTAGGCTCAAGGCCTGGGCACAAGTGCGGGCTAGGCTTAAGGCAGGGGCACAAGTGCGGGCTAGGCTTAAGGCAGGGGCACAAGTGCGGGCTAGGCTTAAGGCAGGGGCACAAGTGCGGGCTAGGATTAAGGCAGGGGCACAAGTGCGGGCTCGGCTTAAGGCAGGGGCACAAGTGCGGGTTCGGCTTAAGGCAGGGGCACTGGTGCGGGCTCGGCTTAAGGCCGGGGCACAAGTGCGGGCTCGGCTTAAGGCCGGGGCACAAGTGCGGGCTCGGCTTAAGGCCGGGGCACAAGTGCGGGCTCGGCTTAAGGCCGGGGCACAAGTGTGGGCTCGGCTTAAGGCCGGGGCACAAGTGCGGGCTCGGCTTAAGGCCGGGGCACAAGTGCGGGCTAGGCTTAAGGCCGGGGCACAAGTGCGGGCTAGGCTTAAGGCCGGGGCACAAGTGCGGGCTAGGCTTAAGGCCAGGGCACAAGTGCGGGCTAGGCTTAAGGCCAGGGCACAAGTGCGGGCTAGGCTTAAGGCCGGGGCACAAGTGCGGGCTAGGCTTAAGGCCTGGGCACAAGTGCGGGCTAAGCTTAAGGCCGGGGCACAAGTGCGGGCTAAGCTTAAGGCCGGGGCACAAGTGCGGGCTAGGCTTAAGGCCGGGGCACAAGTGCGGGCTAGGCTTAAGGCCTGGGCACAAGTGCGTGCTAGGCTTAAGGCCTGGGCACAAGTGCGGGCTAGGCTTAAGGCCTGGGCACAAGTGCGGGCTAGGCTTAAAGCCTGGGCACAAGTGCGGGCTAGGCTTAAGGCCTGGGCACAAGTGCGGGCTAGGCTTAAGGCAGGGGCACAAGTGCGGGCTAGGATCAAGGCAGGGGGCACAAGTGCGGGCTAGGCTTAAGGCCTGGGCACAAGTGCGGGCTAGGCTTAAGGCCTGGGCACAAGTGCAGTGCTGGCTAGGATCAAGGCAGGGGCCACAAGTGCCAGCTAGGCTTAAGGCATGGGCACAAGTGCCAGCCAGGCTTAAGGCCTGGGCACAAGTGCGGGCTAGGCTTAAGGCCTGGGCACAAGTGCGGGCTAGGCTTAAGGCCTGGGCACAAGTGCGGGCTAAGCTTAAGGCCGGGGCACAAGTGCGGGCTAGGCTTAAGGCCGGGGCACAAGTGCGGGCTAGGCTTAAGGCCTGGGCACAAGTGCGGGCTAGGCTTACGGCCTGGGCACAAGTGCGGGCTAGGCTTTAGGCCTTGGCACAAGTGCGGGCTAGGCTTAAGGCCTGGGCACAAGTGCGGGCTAGGCTTAAGGCCTGGGCACAAGTGCGGGCTAGGCTTAAGGCCTAGGCACAAGTGCGGGCTAGGCTTAAGGCCTGGGCACAAGTGCGGGCTAGGCTTAAGGCAGGGGCACAAGTGCGGGCTAGGCTTAAGGCAGGGGCACAAGTGCGGGCTAGGATTAAGGCAGGGGCACAAGTGCGGGCTCGGCTTAAGGCAGGGGCACAAGTGCGGGTTCGGCTTAAGGCAGGGGCACTGGTGCGGGCTCGGCTTAAGGCCGGGGCACATGTGCGGGCTCGGCTTAAGGCCGGGGCACAAGTGCGGGCTCGGCTTAAGGCCGGGGCACAAGTGCGGGCTCGGCTTAAGGCCGGGGCACAAGTGCGGGCTCGGCTTAAGGCCGGGGCACAAGTGTGGGCTCGGCTTAAGGCCGGGGCACAAGTGCGGGCTCGGTTTAAGGCCGGGGCACAAGTGCGGGCTAGGCTTAAGGCCTGGGCACAAGTGCGGGCTAGGCTTACGGCCTGGGCACAAGTGCGGGCTAGGCTTTAGGCCTGGGCACAAGTGCGGGCTAGGCTTAAGGCCTGGGCACAAGTGCGGGCTAGGCTTAAGGCCTGGGCACAAGTGCGGGCTAGGCTTAAGGCCTGGGCAAAAGTGCGGGCTAGGCTTAAGGCCTGGGCACAAGTGCGGGCTAGGCTTAAGGCCTGGGCACAAGTGCGGGCTAGGCTTAAGGCCTGGGCACAAGTGCGGGCTAGGATCAAGGCAGGGGGCACAAGTGCGGGCTAGGATCAAGGCAGGGGGCACAAGTGCGGGCTAGGCTTAACGCCTGGGCACAAGTGCAGGCTAGGCTTAAGGCCTGGGCACAAGTGCAGGCTAGGCTTAAGGCCTGGGCACAAGTGCAGTGCTGGCTAGGATCAAGGAAAAGGCCACAAGTGCCAGCTAGGCTTAAGGCATGGGCACAAGTGTGGGCTAGGCTTAAGGCCTAGGCACAAGTGCGGGCTAGGCTTAAGGCCTGGGCACAAGTGCGGGCTAGGCTTAAGGCCTGGGCACAAGTGCGGGCTAGGCTTAAGGCCTGGGCACAAGTGCGGGCTAAGCTTAAGGCCGGGGCACAAGTGCGGGCTAGGCTTAAGGCCTGGGCACAAGTGCGGGCTAGGATCAAGGCAGGGGGCACAAGTGCGGGCTAGGATCAAGGCAGGGGGCACAAGTGCGGGCTAGGCTTAACGCCTGGGCACAAGTGCAGGCTAGGCTTAAGGCCTGGGCACAAGTGCAGGCTAGGCTTAAGGCCTGGGCACAAGTGCAGTGCTGGCTAGGATCAAGGAAAAGGCCACAAGTGCCAGCTAGGCTTAAGGCATGGGCACAAGTGTGGGCTAGGCTTAAGGCCTAGGCACAAGTGCGGGCTAGGCTTAAGGCCTGGGCACAAGTGCGGGCTAGGCTTAAGGCCTGGGCACAAGTGCGGGCTAGGCTTAAGGCCGGGGCACAAGTGCGGGCTAGGCTTAAGGCCTGGGCACAAGTGCGGGCTAGGCTTAAGGCCTGGGCACAAGTGCGGGCTAAGCTTAAGGCCGGGGCACAAGTGCGGGCTAGGCTTAAGGCCGGGGCACAAGTGCGGGCTAGGCTTAAGGCCTGGGCACAAGTGCGGGCTAGGCTTAAGGCCTGGGCACAAGTGCGGGCTAGGCTTTAGGCCTGGGCACAAGTGCGGGCTAGGCTAAAGGCCTGGGCACAAGTGCGGGCTAGGCTTACGGCCTGGGCACAAGTGCGGGCTAGGCTTTAGGCCTGGGCACAAGTGCGGGCTAGGCTTAAGGCCTGGGCACAAGTGCGGGCTAGGCTTAAGGCCTGGGCACAAGTGCGTGCTAGGCTCAAGGCCTGGGCACAAGTGCGGGCTAGGCTTAAGGCCGGGGCACAAGTGCGGGCTAGGCTTAAGGCCGGGGCACAAGTGCGGGCTAGGCTTAAGGCCTGGGCACAAGTGCAGCCTAGGCTTAAGGCCTGGGCACAAGTGCGGGCTAAGCTTAAGGCCGGGGCACAAGTGCGGGCTAGGCTTAAGGCCGGGGCACAAGTGCGGGCTAGGCTTAAGGCCTGGGCACAAGTGCGGGCTAGGCTTACGGCCTGGGCACAAGTGCGGGCTAGGCTTTAGGCCTGGGCACAAGTGCGGGCTAGGCTTAAGGCCTGGGCACAAGTGCGGGCTAGGCTTAAGGCCTGGGCACAAGTGCGGGCTAGGCTTAAGGCCTGGGCACAAGTGCGGGCTAGGCTTAAGGCAGGGGCACAAGTGCGGGCTAGGCTTAAGGCTGGGGCACAAGTGCGGGCTAGGCTTAAGGCAGGGGCACAAGTGCGGGCTAGGATTAAGGCAGGGGCACAAGTGCGGGCTCGGCATAAGGCAGGGGCACAAGTGCGGGTTCGGCTTAAGGCAAGTGCACTAGTGCGGGCTCGGCTTAAGGCCGGGGCACAAGTGCGGGCTCGGCTTAAGGCCGGGGCACAAGTGCGGGCTAGGCTTAAGGCCGGGGCACAAGTGCGGGCTAGGCTTAAGGCCTGGGCACAAGTGCGGGCTAAGCTTAAGGCCGGGGCACAAGTGCGGGCTAAGCTTAAGGCCGGGGCACAAGTGCGGGCTAGGCTTAAGGTCGGGGCACAAGTGCGGGCTAGGCTTAAGGCCTGGGCACAAGTGCGTGCTAGGCTCAAGGCCTGGGCACAAGTGCGGGCTAGGCTTAAGGCCGGGGCACAAGTGCGGGCTAGGCTTAAGGCCTGGGCACAAGTGCGGGCTAAGCTTAAGGCCGGGGCACAAGTGCGGGCTAAGCTTAAGGCCGGGGCACAAGTGCGGGCTAGGCTTAAGGCCGGGGCACAAGTGCGGGCTAGGCTTAAGGCCTGGGCACAAGTGCGTGCTAGGCTCAAGGCCTGGGCACAAGTGCGGGCTAGGCTTAAGGCAGGGGCACAAGTGCGGGCTAGGCTTAAGGCAGGGGCACAAGTGCGGGCTAGGCTTAAGGCAGGGGCACAAGTGCGGGCTAGGATTAAGGCAGGGGCACAAGTGCGGGCTCGGCTTAAGGCAGGGGCACAAGTGCGGGTTCGGCTTAAGGCAGGGGCACTGGTGCGGGCTCGGCTTAAGGCCGGGGCACAAGTGCGGGCTCGGCTTAAGGCCGGGGCACAAGTGCGGGCTCGGCTTAAGGCCGGGGCACAAGTGCGGGCTCGGCTTAAGGCCGGGGCACAAGTGTGGGCTCGGCTTAAGGCCGGGGCACAAGTGCGGGCTCGGCTTAAGGCCGGGGCACAAGTGCGGGCTAGGCTTAAGGCCGGGGCACAAGTGCGGGCTAGGCTTAAGGCCGGGGCACAAGTGCGGGCTAGGCTTAAGGCCAGGGCACAAGTGCGGGCTAGGCTTAAGGCCAGGGCACAAGTGCGGGCTAGGCTTAAGGCCGGGGCACAAGTGCGGGCTAGGCTTAAGGCCTGGGCACAAGTGCGGGCTAAGCTTAAGGCCGGGGCACAAGTGCGGGCTAAGCTTAAGGCCGGGGCACAAGTGCGGGCTAGGCTTAAGGCCGGGGCACAAGTGCGGGCTAGGCTTAAGGCCTGGGCACAAGTGCGTGCTAGGCTTAAGGCCTGGGCACAAGTGCGGGCTAGGCTTAAGGCCTGGGCACAAGTGCGGGCTAGGCTTAAAGCCTGGGCACAAGTGCGGGCTAGGCTTAAGGCCTGGGCACAAGTGCGGGCTAGGCTTAAGGCAGGGGCACAAGTGCGGGCTAGGATCAAGGCAGGGGGCACAAGTGCGGGCTAGGCTTAAGGCCTGGGCACAAGTGCGGGCTAGGCTTAAGGCCTGGGCACAAGTGCAGTGCTGGCTAGGATCAAGGCAGGGGCCACAAGTGCCAGCTAGGCTTAAGGCATGGGCACAAGTGCCAGCCAGGCTTAAGGCCTGGGCACAAGTGCGGGCTAGGCTTAAGGCCTGGGCACAAGTGCGGGCTAGGCTTAAGGCCTGGGCACAAGTGCGGGCTAAGCTTAAGGCCGGGGCACAAGTGCGGGCTAGGCTTAAGGCCGGGGCACAAGTGCGGGCTAGGCTTAAGGCCTGGGCACAAGTGCGGGCTAGGCTTACGGCCTGGGCACAAGTGCGGGCTAGGCTTTAGGCCTTGGCACAAGTGCGGGCTAGGCTTAAGGCCTGGGCACAAGTGCGGGCTAGGCTTAAGGCCTGGGCACAAGTGCGGGCTAGGCTTAAGGCCTAGGCACAAGTGCGGGCTAGGCTTAAGGCCTGGGCACAAGTGCGGGCTAGGCTTAAGGCAGGGGCACAAGTGCGGGCTAGGCTTAAGGCAGGGGCACAAGTGCGGGCTAGGATTAAGGCAGGGGCACAAGTGCGGGCTCGGCTTAAGGCAGGGGCACAAGTGCGGGTTCGGCTTAAGGCAGGGGCACTGGTGCGGGCTAAGCTTAAGGCCTGGGCACAAGTGCGGGCTAAGCTTAAGGCCGGGGCACAAGTGCGGGCTAAGCTTAAGGCCGGGGCACAAGTGCGGGCTAGGCTTAAGGCCGGGGCACAAGTGCGGGCTAGGCTTAAGGCCTGGGCACAAGTGCGTGCTAGGCTTAAGGCCTGGGCACAAGTGCGGGCTAGGCTTAAGGCCTGGGCACAAGTGCGGGCTAGGCTTAAAGCCTGGGCACAAGTGCGGGCTAGGCTTAAGGCCTGGGCACAAGTGCGGGCTAGGCTTAAGGCAGGGGCACAAGTGCGGGCTAGGATCAAGGCAGGGGGCACAAGTGCGGGCTAGGCTTAAGGCCTGGGCACAAGTGCGGGCTAGGCTTAAGGCCTGGGCACAAGTGCAGTGCTGGCTAGGATCAAGGCAGGGGCCACAAGTGCCAGCTAGGCTTAAGGCATGGGCACAAGTGCCAGTCAGGCTTAAGGCCTGGGCACAAGTGCGGGCTAGGCTTAAGGCCTGGGCACAAGTGCGGGCTAGGCTTAAGGCCTGGGCACAAGTGCGGGCTAAGCTTAAGGCCGGGGCACAAGTGCGGGCTAGGCTTAAGGCCGGGGCACAAGTGCGGGCTAGGCTTAAGGCCTGGGCACAAGTGCGGGCTAGGCTTACGGCCTGGGCACAAGTGCGGGCTAGGCTTTAGGCCTTGGCACAAGTGCGGGCTAGGCTTAAGGCCTGGGCACAAGTGCGGGCTAGGCTTAAGGCCTGGGCACAAGTGCGGGCTAGGCTTAAGGCCTAGGCACAAGTGCGGGCTAGGCTTAAGGCCTGGGCACAAGTGCGGGCTAGGCTTAAGGCAGGGGCACAAGTGCGGGCTAGGCTTAAGGCAGGGGCACAAGTGCGGGCTAGGATTAAGGCAGGGGCACAAGTGCGGGCTCGGCTTAAGGCAGGGGCACAAGTGCGGGTTCGGCTTAAGGCAGGGGCACTGGTGCGGGCTCGGCTTAAGGCCGGGGCACATGTGCGGGCTCGGCTTAAGGCCGGGGCACAAGTGCGGGCTCGGCTTAAGGCCGGGGCACAAGTGCGGGCTCGGCTTAAGGCCGGGGCACAAGTGCGGGCTCGGCTTAAGGCCGGGGCACAAGTGTGGGCTCGGCTTAAGGCCGGGGCACAAGTGCGGGCTCGGTTTAAGGCCGGGGCACAAGTGCGGGCTAGGCTTAAGGCCTGGGCACAAGTGCGGGCTAGGCTTACGGCCTGGGCACAAGTGCGGGCTAGGCTTTAGGCCTGGGCACAAGTGCGGGCTAGGCTTAAGGCCTGGGCACAAGTGCGGGCTAGGCTTAAGGCCTGGGCACAAGTGCGGGCTAGGCTTAAGGCCTGGGCAAAAGTGCGGGCTAGGCTTAAGGCCTGGGCACAAGTGCGGGCTAGGCTTAAGGCCTGGGCACAAGTGCGGGCTAGGCTTAAGGCCTGGGCACAAGTGCGGGCTAGGATCAAGGCAGGGGGCACAAGTGCGGGCTAGGATCAAGGCAGGGGGCACAAGTGCGGGCTAGGCTTAACGCCTGGGCACAAGTGCAGGCTAGGCTTAAGGCCTGGGCACAAGTGCAGGCTAGGCTTAAGGCCTGGGCACAAGTGCAGTGCTGGCTAGGATCAAGGAAAAGGCCACAAGTGCCAGCTAGGCTTAAGGCATGGGCACAAGTGTGGGCTAGGCTTAAGGCCTAGGCACAAGTGCGGGCTAGGCTTAAGGCCTGGGCACAAGTGCGGGCTAGGCTTAAGGCCTGGGCACAAGTGCGGGCTAGGCTTAAGGCCGGGGCACAAGTGCGGGCTAGGCTTAAGGCCTGGGCACAAGTGCGGGCTAGGCTTAAGGCCTGGGCACAAGTGCGGGCTAAGCTTAAGGCCGGGGCACAAGTGCGGGCTAGGCTTAAGGCCGGGGCACAAGTGCGGGCTAGGCTTAAGGCCTGGGCACAAGTGCGGGCTAGGCTTAAGGCCTGGGCACAAGTGCGGGCTAGGCTTTAGGCCTGGGCACAAGTGCGGACTAGGCTAAAGGCCTGGGCACAAGTGCGGGCTAGGCTTACGGCCTGGGCACAAGTGCGGGCTAGGCTTTAGGCCTGGGCACAAGTGCGGGCTAGGCTTAAGGCCTGGGCACAAGTGCGGGCTAGGCTTAAGGCCTGGGCACAAGTGCGGGCTAGGCTTAAGGCCTGGGCAAAAGTGCGGGCTAGGCTTAAGGCCTGGGCACAAGTGCGGGCTAGGCTTAAGGCCTGGGCACAAGTGCGGGCTAGGCTTAAGGCAGGGGCACAAGTGCGGGCTAGGCTTAAGGCTGGGGCACAAGTGCGGGCTAGGCTTAAGGCAGGGGCACAAGTGCGGGCTAGGATTAAGGCAGGGGCACAAGTGCGGGCTCGGCTTAAGGCAGGGGCACAAGTGCGGGTTCGGCTTAAGGCAAGGGCACTAGTGCGGGCTCGGCTTAAGGCCGGGGCACAAGTGCGGGCTCGGCTTAAGGCCGGGGCACAAGTGCGGGCTCGGCTTAAGGCCGGGGCACAAGTGCGGGCTCGGCTTAAGGCCGGGGCACAAGTGTGGGCTCGGCTTAAGGCCGGGGCACAAGTGCGGGCTCAGCTTAAGGCCGGGGTACAAGTGCGGGCTAGGCTTAAGGCCGGGGCACAAGTGCGGGCTAGGCTTAAGGCCGGGGCACAAGTGCGGGCTAGGCTTAAGGCCGGGGCACAAGTGCGGGCTAGGCTTAAGGCCTGGGCACAAGTGCGGGCTAAGCTTAAGGCCGGGGCACAAGTGCGGGCTAAGCTTAAGGCCGGGGCACAAGTGCGGGCTAGGCTTAAGGCCGGGGCACAAGTGCGGGCTAGGCTTAAGGCCTGGGCACAAGTGCGTGCTAGGCTCAAGGCCTGGGCACAAGTGCGGGCTAGGCTTAAGGCAGGGGCACAAGTGCGGGCTAGGCTTAAGGCAGGGGCACAAGTGCGGGCTAGGCTTAAGGCAGGGGCACAAGTGCGGGCTAGGATTAAGGCCGGGGCACAAGTGCGGGCTAAGCTTAAGGCCGGGGCACAAGTGCGGGCTAGGCTTAAGGCCGGGGCACAAGTGCGGGCTAGGCTTAAGGCCTGGGCACAAGTGCGTGCTAGGCTTAAGGCCTGGGCACAAGTGCGGGCTAGGCTTAAGGCCTGGGCACAAGTGCGGGCTAGGCTTAAAGCCTGGGCACAAGTGCGGGCTAGGCTTAAGGCCTGGGCACAAGTGCGGGCTAGGCTTAAGGCAGGGGCACAAGTGCGGGCTAGGATCAAGGCAGGGGGCACAAGTGCGGGCTAGGCTTAAGGCCTGGGCACAAGTGCGGGCTAGGCTTAAGGCCTGGGCACAAGTGCAGTGCTGGCTAGGATCAAGGCAGGGGCCACAAGTGCCAGCTAGGCTTAAGGCATGGGCACAAGTGCCAGCCAGGCTTAAGGCCTGGGCACAAGTGCGGGCTAGGCTTAAGGCCTGGGCACAAGTGCGGGCTAGGCTTAAGGCCTGGGCACAAGTGCGGGTTAGGCTTAAGGCCTGGGCACAAGTGCGGGCTAGGCTTAAGGCCTGGGCACAAGTGCGGGCAAGGCTTAAGGCCTGGGCACAAGTGCGGGCTAGGCTTAAGGCCTGGGCACAAGTGCAGGCTAGGCTTAAGGCCTGGGCACAAGTGCAGGCTAGGCTTAAGGCCTGGGCACAAGTGCAGTGCTGGCTAGGATCAAGGCAGGGGCCACAAGTGCCGGCTAGGCTTAAGGCATGGGCACAAGTGCTGGCTAGGATCAAGGCAGGAGGCACAAGTGCGGGCTAGGCTTAAGGCCTGGGCACAAGTGCGGGTGAGGCTTAAGGCCTGGGCACAAGTGCGGGCTAGGCTTAAGGCCTGGGCACAAGTGCGGGCTAAGCTTAAGGCCGGGGCACAAGTGCGGGCTAAGCTTAAGGCCGGGGCACAAGTGCGGGCTAGGCTTAAGGCCGGAGCACAAGTGCGGGCTAGGCTTAAGGCCTGGGCACAAGTGCGGGCTAGGCTTAAGGCCTGGGCACAAGTGCGGGTTAGGCTTAAGGCCTGGGCACAAGTGCGGGTTAGGCTTAAGGCCTGGGCACAAGTGCGGGCTAGGCTTAAGGCCTGGGCACAAGTGCGGGCTAGGCTTAAGGCCTGGGCACAAGTGCAGGCTAGGCTTCAGGCCTGGGCACAAGTGCAGGCTAGGCTTAAGGCCTGGGCACAAGTGCAGTGCTGGCTAGGATCAAGGCAGGGGCCACAAGTGCCGGCTAGGCTTAAGGCATGGGCACAAGTGCCAGCCAGGCTTAAGGCCTGGGCACAAGTGCGGGCTAGGCTTAAGGCATGGGCACAAGTGCAGTGCTGGCCAGGATCAAGGCAGGGGGCACAAGTGCTGGCTAGGCTTAAGGCATTCAGCTAACTCTTTGCACTCTTTGCATAAAGGGTTAGGCACCCATAGGGGTGAAGAGCTAGCTTTCACCCCTCTACTCTGTACTTGGACATTTAGGACTAGATCCTTTGTTATACAGTGCGGAGCCTCTCCATAACCCCATGCTCCAAGCGACCAGGCACTTCTTGTCTGTCCTCCGTAAATGGGTAATGCCTTCTTCCCCAATTACAGTCGTGCATGCGCATTCAGACGGGACAAGAGCGAAGAGCGTAAAGCTGGCCCTATGTGCATAACCAACATGAAGCTGAAGACAAAAACAAACAAACAAGCATTCAAGGGGCTCAAAAGTGCAGGCTAGGCTTAAGGCCTGGGCACAAGTGCGGGTTAGGCTTAAGGCCTGGGCACAAGTGCTGGCTAGGATCAAGGCAGGGGGCACAAGTGCGGGCTAGGCTTAAGGCCTGGGCACAAGTGCGGGCTAGGCTTAAGGCCTGGGCACAAGTGCGAGCTAGGCTTAAGGCCTGGGCACAAGTGCGGGCTAGGCTTAAGGCCTGGGCACAAGTGCGGGCTAGGCTTAAGGCCTGGGCACAAGTGCGGGCTAGGCTTAAGGCCTGGGCACAAGTGCGGGCTAGGCTTAAGGCCTGGGCACAAGTGCGGGCTAGGCTTAACGCCTGGGCACAAGTGCGGGCTAGGCTTAAGGCCTGGGCACAAGTGCGGGCTAGGCTTAAGGCCTGGGCACAAGTGCGGGCTAGGCTTAAGGCCTGGGCACAAGTGCGGGCTAGGCTTAAGGCCTGGGCACAAGTGCGTGCTAGGCTTAAGGCCTGGGCACAAGTGCGGGCTAGGCTTAAGGCCTGGGCACAAGTGCGGGCTAGGCTTAAGGCCTGGGCACAAGTGCGGGCTAGGCTTATGGCCTGGGCACAAGTGCGGGCTAGGCTTAAGGCCTGGGCACAAGTGCGGGCTAGGCTTAAGGCCTGGGCACAAGTGCGGGCTAGGCTTAAGGCCTGGGCACAAGTGCGGGCTAGGCTTAACGCCTGGGCACAAGTGCGGGCTAGGCTTAAGGGCTGGGCACAAGTGCGGGCTAGGCTTAAGGCCTGGGCACAAGTGCGGGCTAGGCTTAAGGCCTGGGCACAAGTGCGGGCTAGGCTTAAGGCCTGGGCACAAGTGCGGGCTAGGCTTAAGGCCTGGGCACAAGTGCGGGCTAGGCTTAAGGCCTGGGCACAAGTGCGGGCTAGGCTTAAGGCCTGGGCACAAGTGCGGGCTAGGCTTAAGGCCTGGGCACATGTGCGGGCTAGGCTCAAGGCCTGGGCACAAGTGCGGGCTAGGATCAAGGCAGGGGGCACAAGTGCGGGCTAGGATCAAGGCAGGGGGCACAAGTGCGGGCTAGGCTTAAGGCCTGGGCACAAGTGCGGGCGAAGCTTAAGGCCGGGGCACAAGTGCGGGCTAAGCTTAAGGCCGGGGCACAAGTGCGGGCTAGGCTTAAGGCCGGGGCACAAGTGCGGGCTATGCTTAAGGCCTGGGCACAAGTGCGTGCTAGGCTTAAGGCCTGGGCACAAGTGCGGGCTAGGCTTAAGGCAGGGGCACAAGTGCGGGCTAGGCTTAAGGCAGGGGCACAAGTGCGGGCTAGGCTTAAGGCAGGGGCACAAGTGCAGGCTAGAATTAAGGCCTGGGCACAAGTGCAGGCTAGAATTAAGGCCTGGGCACAAGTGCAGGCTAGAATTAAGGCCTGGGCACAAGTGCAGGCTAGAATTAAGGCCTGGGCACAAGTGCGGGCTAGGCTTAAGGCCTGGGCACAAGTGCGGGCTAGGCTTAAGGCCTGGGCACAAGTGCGGGCTAGGCTTAAGGCCTGGGCACAAGTGCGGGCTAGGCTTAAGGCCTGGGCACAAGTGCGTGCTAGGCTTAAGGCCTGGGCACAAGTGCGGGCTAGGCTTAAGGCCTGGGCACAAGTGCGGGCTAGGCTTAAGGCCTGGGCACAAGTGCGGGCTAGGCTTATGGCCTGGGCACAAGTGCGGGCTAGGCTTAAGGCCTGGGCACAAGTGCGGGCTAGGCTTAAGGCCTGGGCACAAGTGCGGGCTAGGCTTAAGGCCTGGGCACAAGTGCGGGCTAGGCTTAACGCCTGGGCACAAGTGCGGGCTAGGCTTAAGGGCTGGGCACAAGTGCGGGCTAGGCTTAAGGCCTGGGCACAAGTGCGGGCTAGGCTTAAGGCCTGGGCACAAGTGCGGGCTAGGCTTAAGGCCTGGGCACAAGTGCGGGCTAGGCTTAAGGCCTGGGCACAAGTGCGGGCTAGGCTTAAGGCCTGGGCACAAGTGCGGGCTAGGCTTAAGGCCTGGGCACAAGTGCGGGCTAGGCTTAAGGCCTGGGCACATGTGCGGGCTAGGCTCAAGGCCTGGGCACAAGTGCGGGCTAGGATCAAGGCAGGGGGCACAAGTGCGGGCTAGGATCAAGGCAGGGGGCACAAGTGCGGGCTAGGCTTAAGGCCTGGGCACAAGTGCGGGCGAAGCTTAAGGCCGGGCCACAAGTGCGGGCTAAGCTTAAGGCCGGGGCACAAGTGCGGGCTAGGCTTAAGGCCGGGGCACAAGTGCGGGCTATGCTTAAGGCCTGGGCACAAGTGCGTGCTAGGCTTAAGGCCTGGGCACAAGTGCGGGCTAGGCTTAAGGCAGGGGCACAAGTGCGGGCTAGGCTTAAGGCAGGGGCACAAGTGCGGGCTAGGCTTAAGGCAGGGGCACAAGTGCAGGCTAGAATTAAGGCCTGGGCACAAGTGCAGGCTAGAATTAAGGCCTGGGCACAAGTGCAGGCTAGAATTAAGGCCTGGGCACAAGTGCAGGCTAGAATTAAGGCCTGGGCACAAGTGCAGTGCTGGCTAGGATCAAGGCAGGGGCCACAAGTGCCAGCTAGGCTTAAGGCATGTGCACAAGTGTGGGCTAGGCTTAAGGCCTAGGCACAAGTGCGGGCTAGGCTTAAGGCCTGGGCACAAGTGCGGGCTAGGCTTAAGGCCTGGGCACAAGTGCGGGCTAGGCTTAAGGCCTGGGCACAAGTGCGGGCTAGGCTTAAGGCCTGGGCACAAGTGCGGGCTAGGCTTAAGGCCTGGGCACAAGTGCGGGCTAGGCTTAAGGCCTGGGCACAAGTGCGGGCTAGGCTTAAGGCCTGGGCACAAGTGCGGGCTAGGCTTAACGCCTGGGCACAAGTGCGGGCTAGGCTTAAGGCCTGGGCACAAGTGCGGGCTAGGCTTAAGGCCTGGGCACAAGTGCGGGCTAGGCTTAAGGCCTGGGCACAAGTGCGGGCTAGGCTTAAGGCCTGGGCACAAGTGCGGGCTAGGCTTAAGGCCTGGGCACAAGTGCGGGCTAGGCTTAAGGCCTGGGCACAAGTGCGGGCTAGGCTTAAGGCCTGGGCACAAGTGCAGGCTAGGCTTAAGGCCTGGGCACAACTGCGGGCTAGGCTTAAGGCAGGGGCACAAGTGCGGGCTAGGTTTAAGGCCTGGGCACAAGTGCGGGCTAGGCTTAAGGCCTGGGCACAAGTGCGGGCTAGGATCAAGGCAGGGGGCACAAGTGCGGGCTAGGATCAAGGCAGGGGGCACAAGTGCGGGCTAGGCTTAACGCCTGGGCACATGTGCAGGCTAGGCTTAAGGCCTGGGCACAAGTGCAGGCTAGGCTTAAGGCCTGGGCACAAGTGCAGTGCTGGCTAGGATCAAGGCAAAGGCCACAAGTGCCAGCTAGGCTTAAGGCATGGGCACAAGTGTGGGCTAGGCTTAAGGCCTAGGCACAAGTGCGGGCTAGGCTTAAGGCCTGGGCACAAGTGCGGGCTAGGCTTAAGGCCTGGGCACAAGTGCGGGCTAGGCTTAAGGCCTGGGCACAAGTGCGGGCTAGGCTTAAGGCCGGGGCACAAGTGCGGGCTAGGCTTAAGGCCGGGGCACAAGTGCGGGCTAGGCTTAAGGCCTGGGCACAAGTGCGGGCTAGGCTTAAGGCCTGGGCACAAGTGCGGGCTAGGATCAAGGCAGGGGGCACAAGTGCGGGCTAGGATCAAGGCAGGGGGCACAAGTGCGGGCTAGGCTTAACGCCTGGGCACAAGTGCAGGCTAGGCTTAAGGCCGGGACACAAGTGCGGGCTAGGCTTAAGGCCTGGGCACAAGTGCTGGCTAGGCTTAAGGCCTGGGCACAAGTGCGGGCTAAGCTTAAGGCCGGGGCACAAGTGCGGGCTAGGCTTAAGGCCGGGGCACAAGTGCGGGCTAGGCTTAAGGCCTGGGCACAAGTGTGGGCTAGGCTTAAGGCCTGGGCACAAGTGCGGGCTAGGCTTTAGGCCTGGGCACAAGTGCGGGCTAGGCTTAAGGCCTGGGCACAAGTGCGGGTTAGGCTTAAGGCCTGGGCACAAGTGCGGGCTAGGCTTAAGGCCTGGGCAAAAGTGCGGGCTAGGCTTAAGGCCTGGGCACAAGTGCGGGCTAGGCTTAAGGCCTGGGCACAACTGCGGGCTAGGCTTAAGGCCTGGGCACAAGTGCGGGCTAGGCTTAAGGCCTGGGCACAAGTGCGGGCTAGGCTTAAGGCAGGGGCACAAGTGCGGGCTAGGCTTAAGGCAGGGGCACAAGTGCGGGCTAGGCTTAAGGCAGGGGCACAAGTGCGGGCTAGGATTAAGGCAGGGGCACAAGTGCGGGCTCGGCTTAAGGCAGGGGCACAAGTGCGGGTTCGGCTTAAGGCAAGGGCACTAGTGCGGGCTCGGCTTAAGGCCGGGGCACAAGTGCGGGCTCGGCTTAAGGCCGGGGCACAAGTGTGGGCTCGGCTTAAGGCCGGGGCACAAGTGCGGGCTCAGCTTAAGGCCGGGGTACAAGTGCGGGCTAGGCTTAAGGCCGGGGCACAAGTGCGGGCTAGGCTTAAGGCCGGGGCACAAGTGCGGGCTAGGCTTAAGGCCGGGGCACAAGTGCGGGCTAGGCTTAAGGCCTGGGCACAAGTGCGGGCGAAGCTTAAGGCCGGGGCACAAGTGCGGGCTAAGCTTAAGGCCGGGGCACGAGTGCGGGCTAGGCTTAAGGCCGGGGCACAAGTGCAGGCTATGCTTAAGGCCTGGGCACAAGTGCGTGCTAGGCTTAAGGCCTGGGCACAAGTGCGGGCTAGGCTTAAGGCAGGGGCACAAGTGCGGGCTAGGCTTAAGGCAGGGGCACAAGTGCGGGCTAGGCTTAAGGCAGGGGCACAAGTGCGGGCTAGGATTAAGGCAGGGGCACAAGTGCGGGCTCGGCTTAAGGCAGGGGCACAAGTGCGGGTTCGGCTTAAGGCAGGGGCACTGGTGCGGGCTCGGCTTAAGGCCGGGGCACATGTGCGGGCTCGGCTTAAGGCCGGGGCACAAGTGCGGGCTCGGCTTAAGGCCGGGGCACAAGTGCGGGCTCGGCTTAAGGCCGGGGCACAAGTGCGGGCTCGGCTTAAGGCCGGGGCACAAGTGTGGGCTCGGCTTAAGGCCGGGGCACAAGTGCGGGCTCGGTTTAAGGCCGGGGCACAAGTGCGGGCTAGGCTTAAGGCCTGGGCACAAGTGCGGGCTAGGCTTACGGCCTGGGCACAAGTGCGGGCTAGGCTTTAGGCCTGGGCACAAGTGCGGGCTAGGCTTAAGGCCTGGGCACAAGTGCGGGCTAGGCTTAAGGCCTGGGCACAAGTGCGGGCTAGGCTTAAGGCCTGGGCAAAAGTGCGGGCTAGGCTTAAGGCCTGGGCACAAGTGCGGGCTAGGCTTAAGGCCTGGGCACAAGTGCGGGCTAGGCTTAAGGCCTGGGCACAAGTGCGGGCTAGGCTTAAGGCAGGGGCACAAGTGCGGGCTAGGCTTAAGGCTGGGGCACAAGTGCGGGCTAGGCTTAAGGCAGGGGCACAAGTGCGGGCTAGGATTAAGGCAGGGGCACAAGTGCGGGCTCGGCTTAAGGCAGGGGCACAAGTGCGGGTTCGGCTTAAGGCAAGGGCACTAGTGCGGGCTCAAATTAAGGCCGGGGCACAAGTGCGGGCTCGGCTTAAGGCCGGGGCACAAGTGCGGGCTAGGCTTAAGGCCGGGGCACAAGTGCGGGCTAGGCTTAAGGCCTGGGCACAAGTGCGGGCTAAGCTTAAGGCCGGGGCACAAGTGCGGGCTAAGCTTAAGGCCGGGGCACAAGTGCGGGCTAGGCTTAAGGCCGGGGCACAAGTGCGGGCTAGGCTTAAGGCCTGGGCACAAGTGCGTGCTAGGCTCAAGGCCTGGGCACAAGTGCGGGCTAGGCTTAAGGCAGGGGCACAAGTGCGGGCTAGGCTTAAGGCAGGGGCACAAGTGCGGGCTAGGCTTAAGGCAGGGGCATAAGTGCGGGCTAGGATTAAGGCAGGGTCACAAGTGCGGGCTCGGCTTAAGGCAGGGGCACAAGTGCGGGTTCGGCTTAAGGCAGGGGCACTGGTGCGGGCTCGGCTTAAGGCCGGGGCACAAGTGCAGGCTCGGCTTAAGGCCGGGGCACAAGTGCGGGCTCGGCTTAAGGCCGGGGCACAAGTGCGGGCTCGGCTTAAGGCCGGGGCACAAGTGTGGGCTCGGCTTAAGGCCGGGGCACAAGTGCGGGCTCGGCTTAAGGCCGGGGCACAAGTGCGGGCTAGGCTTATAGCCGGGGCACAAGTGCGGGCTAGGCTTAAGGCCAGGGCACAAGTGCGGGCTAGGCTTAAGGCCGGGGCACAAGTGCGGGCTAGGCTTAAGGCCTGGGCACAAGTGCGGGCTAAGCTTAAGGCCGGGGCACAAGTGCGGGCTAAGCTTAAGGCCGGGGCACAAGTGCGGGCTAGGCTTAAGGCCGGGGCACAAGTGCGGGCTAGGCTTAAGGCCTGGGCACAAGTGCGTGCTAGGCTTAAGGCCTGGGCACAAGTGCGGGCTAGGCTTAAGGCCTGGGCACAAGTGCGGGCTAGGCTTAAAGCCTGGGCACAAGTGCGGGCTAGGCTTAAGGCCTGGGCACAAGTGCGGGCTAGGCTTAAGGCAGGGGCACAAGTGCGGGCTAGGATCAAGGCAGGGGGCACAAGTGCGGGCTAGGCTTAAGGCCTGGGCACAAGTGCGGGCTAGGCTTAAGGCCTGGGCACAAGTGCAGTGCTGGCTAGGATCAAGGCAGGGGCCACAAGTGCCAGCTAGGCTTAAGGCATGGGCACAAGTGCCAGCCAGGCTTAAGGCCTGGGCACAAGTGCGGGCTAGGCTTAAGGCCTGGGCACAAGTGCGGGCTAGGCTTAAGGCCTGGGCACAAGTGCGGGCTAGGCTTAAGGCCGGGGCACAAGTGCGGGCTAGGCTTAAGGCCTGGGCACAAGTGCGGGCTAGGCTTACGGCCTGGGCACAAGTGCGGGCTAGGCTTAAGGCCGGGGCACAAGTGCGGGCTAGGCTTAAGGCCTGGGCACAAGTGCGGGCTAGGCTTACGGCCTGGGCACAAGTGCGGGCTAGGCTTTAGGCCTTGGCACAAGTGCGGGCTAGGCTTAAGGCCTGGGCACAAGTGCGGGCTAGGCTTAAGGCCTGGGCACAAGTGCGGGCTAGGCTTAAGGCCTGGGCAAAAGTGCGGGATAGGCTTAAGGCCTGGGCACAAGTGCGGGCTAGGCTTAAGGCCTGGGCACAAGTGCGGGCTAGGCTTAAGGCCTGGGCACAAGTGCGGGCTAGGCTTAAGGCAGGGGCACAAGTGCGGGCTAGGCTTAAGGCTGGGGCACAAGTGCGGGCTAGGCTTAAGGCAGGGGCACAAGTGCGGGCTCGGCTTAAGGCCGGGGCACAAGTGCGGGCTAGGCTTAAGGCCGGGGCACAAGTGCGGGCTAGGCTTAAGGCCTGGGCACAAGTGCGGGCTAAGCTTAAGGCCGGGGCACAAGTGCGGGCTAAGCTTAAGGCCGGGGCACAAGTGCGGGCTAGGCTTAAGGCCGGGGCACAAGTGCGGGCTAGGCTTAAGGCCTGGGCACAAGTGCGTGCTAGGCTCAAGGCCTGGGCACAAGTGCGGGCTAGGCTTAAGGCAGGGGCACAAGTGCGGGCTAGGCTTAAGGCAGGGGCACAAGTGCGGGCTAGGCTTAAGGCAGGGGCACAAGTGCGGGCTAGGATTAAGGCAGGGGCACAAGTGCGGGCTCGGCTTAAGGCAGGGGCACAAGTGCGGGTTCGGCTTAAGGCAGGGGCACTGGTGCGGGCTCGGCTTAAGGCCGGGGCACAAGTGCGGGCTCGGCTTAAGGCCGGGGCACAAGTGCGGGCTCGGCTTAAGGCCGGGGCACAAGTGCGGGCTCGGCTTAAGGCCGGGGCACAAGTGCGGGCTCGGCTTAAGGCCGGGGCACAAGTGCGGGCTCGGCTTAAGGCCGGGGCACAAGTGCGGGCTAGGCTTAAGGCCGGGGCACAAGTGCGGGCTAGGCTTAAGGCCAGGGCACAAGTGTGGGCTAGGCTTAAGGCCGGGGCACAAGTGCGGGCTAGGCTTAAGGCCTGGCCACAAGTGCGGGCTAAGCTTAAGGCCGGGGCACAAGTGCGGGCTAAGCTTAAGGCCGGGGCACAAGTGCGGGCTAGGCTTAAGGCCGGGGCACAAGTGCGGGCTAGGCTTAAGGCCTGGGCACAAATGCGTGCTAGGCTTAAGGCCTGGGCACAAGTGCGGGCTAGGCTTAAGGCCTAGGCACAAGTGCGGGCTAGGCTTAAAGCCTGGGCACAAGTGCGGGCTAGGCTTAAGGCCTGGGCACAAGTGCGGGCTAGGCTTAAGGCAGGGGCACAAGTGCGGGCTAGGCTTAAGGCCTGGGCACAAGTGCGGGTTAGGCTTAAGGCCTGGGCACAAGTGCGGGCTAGGCTTAAGGCCTGGGCACAAGTGCGGGCAAGGCTTAAGGCCTGGGCACAAGTGCGGGCTAGGCTTAAGGCCTGGGCACAAGTGCGGGTTAGGCTTAAGGCCTGGGCACAAGTGCGGGCTAGGCTTAAGGCCTGGGCACAAGTGCGGGCAAGGCTTAAGGCCTGGGCACAAGTGCGGGCTAGGCTTAAGGCCTGGGCACAAGTGCAGGCTAGGCTTAAGGCCTGGGCACAAGTGCAGGCTAGGCTTAAGGCCTGGGCACAAGTGCAGTGCTGGCTAGGATCAAGGCAGGGGCCACAAGTGCCGGCTAGGCTTAAGGCATGGGCACAAGTGCTGGCTAGGATCAAGGCAGGAGGCACAAGTGCGGGCTAGGCTTAAGGCCTGGGCACAAGTGCGGGTGAGGCTTAAGGCCTGGGCACAAGTGCGGGCTAAGCTTAAGGCCGGGGCACAAGTGCGGGCTAAGCTTAAGGCCGGGGCACAAGTGCGGGCTAGGCTTAAGGCCGGAGCACAAGTGCGGGCTAGGCTTAAGGCCTGGGCACAAGTGCGGGCTAGGCTTAAGGCCTGGGCACAAGTGCGGGTTAGGCTTAAGGCCTGGGCACAAGTGCGGGTTAGGCTTAAGGCCTGGGCACAAGTGCGGGCTAGGCTTAAGGCCTGGGCACAAGTGCGGGCTAGGCTTAAGGCCTGGGCACAAGTGCAGGCTAGGCTTCAGGCCTGGGCACAAGTGCAGGCTAGGCTTAAGGCCTGGGCACAAGTGCAGTGCTGGCTAGGATCAAGGCAGGGGCCACAAGTGCCGGCTAGGCTTAAGGCATGGGCACAAGTGCCAGCCAGGCTTAAGGCCTGGGCACAAGTGCGGGCTAGGCTTAAGGCATGGGCACAAGTGCAGTGCTGGCCAGGATCAAGGCAGGGGGCACAAGTGCTGGCTAGGCTTAAGGCATTCAGCTAACTCTTTGCACTCTTTGCATAAAGGGTTAGGCACCCATAGGGGTGAAGAGCTAGCTTTCACCCCTCTACTCTGTACTTGGACATTTAGGACTAGATCCTTTGTTATACAGTGCGGAGCCTCTCCATAACCCCATGCTCCAAGCGACCAGGCACTTCTTGTCTGTCCTCCGTAAATGGGTAATGCCTTCTTCCCCAATTACAGTCGTGCATGCGCATTCAGACGGGACAAGAGCGAAGAGCGTAAAGCTGGCCCTATGTGCATAACCAACATGAAGCTGAAGACAAAAACAAACAAACAAGCATTCAAGGGGCTCAAAAGTGCAGGCTAGGCTTAAGGCCTGGGCACAAGTGCGGGTTAGGCTTAAGGCCTGGGCACAAGTGCTGGCTAGGATCAAGGCAGGGGGCACAAGTGCGGGCTAGGCTTAAGGCCTGGGCACAAGTGCGGGCTAGGCTTAAGGCCTGGGCACAAGTGCGAGCTAGGCTTAAGGCCTGGGCACAAGTGCGGGCTAGGCTTAAGGCCTGGGCACAAGTGCGGGCTAGGCTTAAGGCCTGGGCACAAGTGCGGGCTAGGCTTAAGGCCTGGGCACAAGTGCGGGCTAGGCTTAAGGCCTGGGCACAAGTGCGGGCTAGGCTTAAGGCCTGGGCACAAGTGCGGGCTAGGCTTAAGGCCTGGGCACAAGTGCGGGCTAGGCTTAAGGCCTGGGCACAAGTGCGGGCTAGGCTTAACGCCTGGGCACAAGTGCGGGCTAGGCTTAAGGCCTGGGCACAAGTGCGGGCTAGGCTTAAGGCCTGGGCACAAGTGCGGGCTAGGCTTAAGGCCTGGGCACAAGTGCGGGCTAGGCTTAAGGCCTGGGCACAAGTGCGGGCTAGGCTTAAGGCCTGGGCACAAGTGCGGGCTAGGCTTAAGGCCTGGGCACAAGTGCGTGCTAGGCTTAAGGCCTGGGCACAAGTGCGGGCTAGGCTTAAGGCCTGGGCACAAGTGCGGGCTAGGCTTAAGGCCTGGGCACAAGTGCGGGCTAGGCTTAAGGCCTGGGCACAAGTGCGGGCTAGGCTTAAGGCAGGGGCACAAGTGCGGGCTAGGTTTAAGGCCTGGGCACAAGTGCGGGCTAGGCTTAAGGCCTGGGCACAAGTGCGGGCTAGGATCAAGGCAGGGGGCACAAGTGTGGGCTAGGATCAAGGCAGGGGGCACAAGTGCAGGCTAGGCTTAAGGCCTGGGCACAAGTGCGGGCTAGGCTTAAGGCCGGGGCACAAGTGCGGGCTAGGCTTATGGCCGGGGCACAAGTGCGGGCTAGGCTTAAGGCCTGGGCTCAAGTGCGGGCTAGGCTTAAGGCCTGGGCACAAGTGCGGGCTAAGCTTAAGGCCGGGGCACAAGTGCGGGCTAGGCTTAAGGCCGGGGCACAAGTGCGGGCTAGGCTTAAGGCCTGGGCACAAGTGCGGGCTAGGCTTACGGCCTGGGCACAAGTGCGGGCTAGGCTTACGGCCTGGGCACAAGTGCGGGCTAGGCTTAAGGCCTGGGCACAAGTGCGGGCTAGGCTTAAGGCCTGGGCACAAGTGCGGGCTAGGCTTAAGGCCTGGGCAAAAGTGCGGGCTAGGCTTAAGGCCTGGGCACAAGTGCGGGCTAGGCTTAAGGCCTGGGCACAAGTGCGGGCTAGGCTTAAGGCCTGGGCACAAGTGCGGGCTAGGCTTAAGGCAGGGGCACAAGTGCGGGCTAGGCTTAAGGCTGGGGCACAAGTGCGGGCTAGGCTTAAGGCAGGGGCACAAGTGCGGGCTAGGATTAAGGCAGGGGCACAAGTGCGGGCTCGGCTTAAGGCAGGGGCACAAGTGCGGGCTAGGCTTAAGGCAAGGGCACTAGTGCGGGCTCGGCTTAAGGCCGGGGCACAAGTGCGGGCTCGGCTTAAGGCCGGGGCACAAGTGCGGGCTAGGCTTAAGGCCGGGGCACAAGTGCGGGCTAGGCTTAAGGCCTGGGCACAAGTGCGGGCTAAGCTTAAGGCCGGGGCACAAGTGCGGGCTAAGCTTAAGGCCGGGGCACAAGTGCGGGCTAGGCTTAAGGCCGGGGCACAAGTGCGGGCTAGGCTTAAGGCCTGGGCACAAGTGCGTGCTAGGCTCAAGGCCTGGGCACAAGTGCGGGCTAGGCTTAAGGCCGGGGCACAAGTGCGGGCTAGGCTTAAGGCCGGGGCACAAGTGCGGGCTAGGCTTAAGGCCTGGGCACAAGTGCAGCCTAGGCTTAAGGCCTGGGCACAAGTGCGGGCTAAGCTTAAGGCCGGGGCACAAGTGCGGGCTAGGCTTAAGGCCGGGGCACAAGTGCGGGCTAGGCTTAAGGCCTGGGCACAAGTGCGGGCTAGGCTTACGGCCTGGGCACAAGTGCGGGCTAGGCTTTAGGCCTGGGCACAAGTGCGGGCTAGGCTTAAGGCCTGGGCACAAGTGCGGGCTAGGCTTAAGGCCTGGGCACAAGTGCGGGCTAGGCTTAAGGCCTGGGCACAAGTGCGGGCTAGGCTTAAGGCAGGGGCACAAGTGCGGGCTAGGCTTAAGGCTGGGGCACAAGTGCGGGCTAGGCTTAAGGCAGGGGCACAAGTGCGGGCTAGGATTAAGGCAGGGGCACAAGTGCGGGCTCGGCATAAGGCAGGGGCACAAGTGCGGGTTCGGCTTAAGGCAAGTGCACTAGTGCGGGCTCGGCTTAAGGCCGGGGCACAAGTGCGGGCTCGGCTTAAGGCCGGGGCACAAGTGCGGGCTAGGCTTAAGGCCGGGGCACAAGTGCGGGCTAGGCTTAAGGCCTGGGCACAAGTGCGGGCTAAGCTTAAGGCCGGGGCACAAGTGCGGGCTAAGCTTAAGGCCGGGGCACAAGTGCGGGCTAGGCTTAAGGTCGGGGCACAAGTGCGGGCTAGGCTTAAGGCCTGGGCACAAGTGCGTGCTAGGCTCAAGGCCTGGGCACAAGTGCGGGCTAGGCTTAAGGCCGGGGCACAAGTGCGGGCTAGGCTTAAGGCCTGGGCACAAGTGCGGGCTAAGCTTAAGGCCGGGGCACAAGTGCGGGCTAAGCTTAAGGCCGGGGCACAAGTGCGGGCTAGGCTTAAGGCCGGGGCACAAGTGCGGGCTAGGCTTAAGGCCTGGGCACAAGTGCGTGCTAGGCTCAAGGCCTGGGCACAAGTGCGGGCTAGGCTTAAGGCAGGGGCACAAGTGCGGGCTAGGCTTAAGGCAGGGGCACAAGTGCGGGCTAGGCTTAAGGCAGGGGCACAAGTGCGGGCTAGGATTAAGGCAGGGGCACAAGTGCGGGCTCGGCTTAAGGCAGGGGCACAAGTGCGGGTTCGGCTTAAGGCAGGGGCACTGGTGCGGGCTCGGCTTAAGGCCGGGGCACAAGTGCGGGCTCGGCTTAAGGCCGGGGCACAAGTGCGGGCTCGGCTTAAGGCCGGGGCACAAGTGCGGGCTCGGCTTAAGGCCGGGGCACAAGTGTGGGCTCGGCTTAAGGCCGGGGCACAAGTGCGGGCTCGGCTTAAGGCCGGGGCACAAGTGCGGGCTAGGCTTAAGGCCGGGGCACAAGTGCGGGCTAGGCTTAAGGCCGGGGCACAAGTGCGGGCTAGGCTTAAGGCCAGGGCACAAGTGCGGGCTAGGCTTAAGGCCAGGGCACAAGTGCGGGCTAGGCTTAAGGCCGGGGCACAAGTGCGGGCTAGGCTTAAGGCCTGGGCACAAGTGCGGGCTAAGCTTAAGGCCGGGGCACAAGTGCGGGCTAAGCTTAAGGCCGGGGCACAAGTGCGGGCTAGGCTTAAGGCCGGGGCACAAGTGCGGGCTAGGCTTAAGGCCTGGGCACAAGTGCGTGCTAGGCTTAAGGCCTGGGCACAAGTGCGGGCTAGGCTTAAGGCCTGGGCACAAGTGCGGGCTAGGCTTAAAGCCTGGGCACAAGTGCGGGCTAGGCTTAAGGCCTGGGCACAAGTGCGGGCTAGGCTTAAGGCAGGGGCACAAGTGCGGGCTAGGATCAAGGCAGGGGGCACAAGTGCGGGCTAGGCTTAAGGCCTGGGCACAAGTGCGGGCTAGGCTTAAGGCCTGGGCACAAGTGCAGTGCTGGCTAGGATCAAGGCAGGGGCCACAAGTGCCAGCTAGGCTTAAGGCATGGGCACAAGTGCCAGCCAGGCTTAAGGCCTGGGCACAAGTGCGGGCTAGGCTTAAGGCCTGGGCACAAGTGCGGGCTAGGCTTAAGGCCTGGGCACAAGTGCGGGCTAAGCTTAAGGCCGGGGCACAAGTGCGGGCTAGGCTTAAGGCCGGGGCACAAGTGCGGGCTAGGCTTAAGGCCTGGGCACAAGTGCGGGCTAGGCTTACGGCCTGGGCACAAGTGCGGGCTAGGCTTTAGGCCTTGGCACAAGTGCGGGCTAGGCTTAAGGCCTGGGCACAAGTGCGGGCTAGGCTTAAGGCCTGGGCACAAGTGCGGGCTAGGCTTAAGGCCTAGGCACAAGTGCGGGCTAGGCTTAAGGCCTGGGCACAAGTGCGGGCTAGGCTTAAGGCAGGGGCACAAGTGCGGGCTAGGCTTAAGGCAGGGGCACAAGTGCGGGCTAGGATTAAGGCAGGGGCACAAGTGCGGGCTCGGCTTAAGGCAGGGGCACAAGTGCGGGTTCGGCTTAAGGCAGGGGCACTGGTGCGGGCTCGGCTTAAGGCCGGGGCACATGTGCGGGCTCGGCTTAAGGCCGGGGCACAAGTGCGGGCTCGGCTTAAGGCCGGGGCACAAGTGCGGGCTCGGCTTAAGGCCGGGGCACAAGTGCGGGCTCGGCTTAAGGCCGGGGCACAAGTGTGGGCTCGGCTTAAGGCCGGGGCACAAGTGCGGGCTCGGTTTAAGGCCGGGGCACAAGTGCGGGCTAGGCTTAAGGCCTGGGCACAAGTGCGGGCTAGGCTTACGGCCTGGGCACAAGTGCGGGCTAGGCTTTAGGCCTGGGCACAAGTGCGGGCTAGGCTTAAGGCCTGGGCACAAGTGCGGGCTAGGCTTAAGGCCTGGGCACAAGTGCGGGCTAGGCTTAAGGCCTGGGCAAAAGTGCGGGCTAGGCTTAAGGCCTGGGCACAAGTGCGGGCTAGGCTTAAGGCCTGGGCACAAGTGCGGGCTAGGCTTAAGGCCTGGGCACAAGTGCGGGCTAGGATCAAGGCAGGGGGCACAAGTGCGGGCTAGGATCAAGGCAGGGGGCACAAGTGCGGGCTAGGCTTAACGCCTGGGCACAAGTGCAGGCTAGGCTTAAGGCCTGGGCACAAGTGCAGGCTAGGCTTAAGGCCTGGGCACAAGTGCAGTGCTGGCTAGGATCAAGGAAAAGGCCACAAGTGCCAGCTAGGCTTAAGGCATGGGCACAAGTGTGGGCTAGGCTTAAGGCCTAGGCACAAGTGCGGGCTAGGCTTAAGGCCTGGGCACAAGTGCGGGCTAGGCTTAAGGCCTGGGCACAAGTGCGGGCTAGGCTTAAGGCCGGGGCACAAGTGCGGGCTAGGCTTAAGGCCTGGGCACAAGTGCGGGCTAGGCTTAAGGCCTGGGCACAAGTGCGGGCTAAGCTTAAGGCCGGGGCACAAGTGCGGGCTAGGCTTAAGGCCTGGGCACAAGTGCGGGCTAGGATCAAGGCAGGGGGCACAAGTGCGGGCTAGGATCAAGGCAGGGGGCACAAGTGCGGGCTAGGCTTAACGCCTGGGCACAAGTGCAGGCTAGGCTTAAGGCCTGGGCACAAGTGCAGGCTAGGCTTAAGGCCTGGGCACAAGTGCAGTGCTGGCTAGGATCAAGGAAAAGGCCACAAGTGCCAGCTAGGCTTAAGGCATGGGCACAAGTGTGGGCTAGGCTTAAGGCCTAGGCACAAGTGCGGGCTAGGCTTAAGGCCTGGGCACAAGTGCGGGCTAGGCTTAAGGCCTGGGCACAAGTGCGGGCTAGGCTTAAGGCCGGGGCACAAGTGCGGGCTAGGCTTAAGGCCTGGGCACAAGTGCGGGCTAGGCTTAAGGCCTGGGCACAAGTGCGGGCTAAGCTTAAGGCCGGGGCACAAGTGCGGGCTAGGCTTAAGGCCGGGGCACAAGTGCGGGCTAGGCTTAAGGCCTGGGCACAAGTGCGGGCTAGGCTTAAGGCCTGGGCACAAGTGCGGGCTAGGCTTTAGGCCTGGGCACAAGTGCGGGCTAGGCTAAAGGCCTGGGCACAAGTGCGGGCTAGGCTTACGGCCTGGGCACAAGTGCGGGCTAGGCTTTAGGCCTGGGCACAAGTGCGGGCTAGGCTTAAGGCCTGGGCACAAGTGCGGGCTAGGCTTAAGGCCTGGGCACAAGTGCGTGCTAGGCTCAAGGCCTGGGCACAAGTGCGGGCTAGGCTTAAGGCCGGGGCACAAGTGCGGGCTAGGCTTAAGGCCGGGGCACAAGTGCGGGCTAGGCTTAAGGCCTGGGCACAAGTGCAGCCTAGGCTTAAGGCCTGGGCACAAGTGCGGGCTAAGCTTAAGGCCGGGGCACAAGTGCGGGCTAGGCTTAAGGCCGGGGCACAAGTGCGGGCTAGGCTTAAGGCCTGGGCACAAGTGCGGGCTAGGCTTACGGCCTGGGCACAAGTGCGGGCTAGGCTTTAGGCCTGGGCACAAGTGCGGGCTAGGCTTAAGGCCTGGGCACAAGTGCGGGCTAGGCTTAAGGCCTGGGCACAAGTGCGGGCTAGGCTTAAGGCCTGGGCACAAGTGCGGGCTAGGCTTAAGGCAGGGGCACAAGTGCGGGCTAGGCTTAAGGCTGGGGCACAAGTGCGGGCTAGGCTTAAGGCAGGGGCACAAGTGCGGGCTAGGATTAAGGCAGGGGCACAAGTGCGGGCTCGGCATAAGGCAGGGGCACAAGTGCGGGTTCGGCTTAAGGCAAGTGCACTAGTGCGGGCTCGGCTTAAGGCCGGGGCACAAGTGCGGGCTCGGCTTAAGGCCGGGGCACAAGTGCGGGCTAGGCTTAAGGCCGGGGCACAAGTGCGGGCTAGGCTTAAGGCCTGGGCACAAGTGCGGGCTAAGCTTAAGGCCGGGGCACAAGTGCGGGCTAAGCTTAAGGCCGGGGCACAAGTGCGGGCTAGGCTTAAGGTCGGGGCACAAGTGCGGGCTAGGCTTAAGGCCTGGGCACAAGTGCGTGCTAGGCTCAAGGCCTGGGCACAAGTGCGGGCTAGGCTTAAGGCCGGGGCACAAGTGCGGGCTAGGCTTAAGGCCTGGGCACAAGTGCGGGCTAAGCTTAAGGCCGGGGCACAAGTGCGGGCTAAGCTTAAGGCCGGGGCACAAGTGCGGGCTAGGCTTAAGGCCGGGGCACAAGTGCGGGCTAGGCTTAAGGCCTGGGCACAAGTGCGTGCTAGGCTCAAGGCCTGGGCACAAGTGCGGGCTAGGCTTAAGGCAGGGGCACAAGTGCGGGCTAGGCTTAAGGCAGGGGCACAAGTGCGGGCTAGGCTTAAGGCAGGGGCACAAGTGCGGGCTAGGATTAAGGCAGGGGCACAAGTGCGGGCTCGGCTTAAGGCAGGGGCACAAGTGCGGGTTCGGCTTAAGGCAGGGGCACTGGTGCGGGCTCGGCTTAAGGCCGGGGCACAAGTGCGGGCTCGGCTTAAGGCCGGGGCACAAGTGCGGGCTCGGCTTAAGGCCGGGGCACAAGTGCGGGCTCGGCTTAAGGCCGGGGCACAAGTGTGGGCTCGGCTTAAGGCCGGGGCACAAGTGCGGGCTCGGCTTAAGGCCGGGGCACAAGTGCGGGCTAGGCTTAAGGCCGGGGCACAAGTGCGGGCTAGGCTTAAGGCCGGGGCACAAGTGCGGGCTAGGCTTAAGGCCAGGGCACAAGTGCGGGCTAGGCTTAAGGCCAGGGCACAAGTGCGGGCTAGGCTTAAGGCCGGGGCACAAGTGCGGGCTAGGCTTAAGGCCTGGGCACAAGTGCGGGCTAAGCTTAAGGCCGGGGCACAAGTGCGGGCTAAGCTTAAGGCCGGGGCACAAGTGCGGGCTAGGCTTAAGGCCGGGGCACAAGTGCGGGCTAGGCTTAAGGCCTGGGCACAAGTGCGTGCTAGGCTTAAGGCCTGGGCACAAGTGCGGGCTAGGCTTAAGGCCTGGGCACAAGTGCGGGCTAGGCTTAAAGCCTGGGCACAAGTGCGGGCTAGGCTTAAGGCCTGGGCACAAGTGCGGGCTAGGCTTAAGGCAGGGGCACAAGTGCGGGCTAGGATCAAGGCAGGGGGCACAAGTGCGGGCTAGGCTTAAGGCCTGGGCACAAGTGCGGGCTAGGCTTAAGGCCTGGGCACAAGTGCAGTGCTGGCTAGGATCAAGGCAGGGGCCACAAGTGCCAGCTAGGCTTAAGGCATGGGCACAAGTGCCAGCCAGGCTTAAGGCCTGGGCACAAGTGCGGGCTAGGCTTAAGGCCTGGGCACAAGTGCGGGCTAGGCTTAAGGCCTGGGCACAAGTGCGGGCTAAGCTTAAGGCCGGGGCACAAGTGCGGGCTAGGCTTAAGGCCGGGGCACAAGTGCGGGCTAGGCTTAAGGCCTGGGCACAAGTGCGGGCTAGGCTTACGGCCTGGGCACAAGTGCGGGCTAGGCTTTAGGCCTTGGCACAAGTGCGGGCTAGGCTTAAGGCCTGGGCACAAGTGCGGGCTAGGCTTAAGGCCTGGGCACAAGTGCGGGCTAGGCTTAAGGCCTAGGCACAAGTGCGGGCTAGGCTTAAGGCCTGGGCACAAGTGCGGGCTAGGCTTAAGGCAGGGGCACAAGTGCGGGCTAGGCTTAAGGCAGGGGCACAAGTGCGGGCTAGGATTAAGGCAGGGGCACAAGTGCGGGCTCGGCTTAAGGCAGGGGCACAAGTGCGGGTTCGGCTTAAGGCAGGGGCACTGGTGCGGGCTCGGCTTAAGGCCGGGGCACATGTGCGGGCTCGGCTTAAGGCCGGGGCACAAGTGCGGGCTCGGCTTAAGGCCGGGGCACAAGTGCGGGCTCGGCTTAAGGCCGGGGCACAAGTGCGGGCTCGGCTTAAGGCCGGGGCACAAGTGTGGGCTCGGCTTAAGGCCGGGGCACAAGTGCGGGCTCGGTTTAAGGCCGGGGCACAAGTGCGGGCTAGGCTTAAGGCCTGGGCACAAGTGCGGGCTAGGCTTACGGCCTGGGCACAAGTGCGGGCTAGGCTTTAGGCCTGGGCACAAGTGCGGGCTAGGCTTAAGGCCTGGGCACAAGTGCGGGCTAGGCTTAAGGCCTGGGCACAAGTGCGGGCTAGGCTTAAGGCCTGGGCAAAAGTGCGGGCTAGGCTTAAGGCCTGGGCACAAGTGCGGGCTAGGCTTAAGGCCTGGGCACAAGTGCGGGCTAGGCTTAAGGCCTGGGCACAAGTGCGGGCTAGGATCAAGGCAGGGGGCACAAGTGCGGGCTAGGATCAAGGCAGGGGGCACAAGTGCGGGCTAGGCTTAACGCCTGGGCACAAGTGCAGGCTAGGCTTAAGGCCTGGGCACAAGTGCAGGCTAGGCTTAAGGCCTGGGCACAAGTGCAGTGCTGGCTAGGATCAAGGAAAAGGCCACAAGTGCCAGCTAGGCTTAAGGCATGGGCACAAGTGTGGGCTAGGCTTAAGGCCTAGGCACAAGTGCGGGCTAGGCTTAAGGCCTGGGCACAAGTGCGGGCTAGGCTTAAGGCCTGGGCACAAGTGCGGGCTAGGCTTAAGGCCGGGGCACAAGTGCGGGCTAGGCTTAAGGCCTGGGCACAAGTGCGGGCTAGGCTTAAGGCCTGGGCACAAGTGCGGGCTAAGCTTAAGGCCGGGGCACAAGTGCGGGCTAGGCTTAAGGCCGGGGCACAAGTGCGGGCTAGGCTTAAGGCCTGGGCACAAGTGCGGGCTAGGCTTAAGGCCTGGGCACAAGTGCGGGCTAGGCTTTAGGCCTGGGCACAAGTGCGGGCTAGGCTAAAGGCCTGGGCACAAGTGCGGGCTAGGCTTACGGCCTGGGCACAAGTGCGGGCTAGGCTTTAGGCCTGGGCACAAGTGCGGGCTAGGCTTAAGGCCTGGGCACAAGTGCGGGCTAGGCTTAAGGCCTGGGCACAAGTGCGGGCTAGGCTTAAGGCCTGGGCAAAAGTGCGGGCTAGGCTTAAGGCCTGGGCACAAGTGCGGGCTAGGCTTAAGGCCTGGGCACAAGTGCGGGCTAGGCTTAAGGCAGGGGCACAAGTGCGGGCTAGGCTTAAGGCTGGGGCACAAGTGCGGGCTAGGCTTAAGGCAGGGGCACAAGTGCGGGCTAGGATTAAGGCAGGGGCACAAGTGCGGGCTCGGCTTAAGGCAGGGGCACAAGTGCGGGTTCGGCTTAAGGCAAGGGCACTAGTGCGGGCTCGGCTTAAGGCCGGGGCACAAGTGCGGGCTCGGCTTAAGGCCGGGGCACAAGTGCGGGCTCGGCTTAAGGCCGGGGCACAAGTGCGGGCTCGGCTTAAGGCCGGGGCACAAGTGTGGGCTCGGCTTAAGGCCGGGGCACAAGTGCGGGCTCAGCTTAAGGCCGGGGTACAAGTGCGGGCTAGGCTTAAGGCCGGGGCACAAGTGCGGGCTAGGCTTAAGGCCGGGGCACAAGTGCGGGCTAGGCTTAAGGCCGGGGCACAAGTGCGGGCTAGGCTTAAGGCCTGGGCACAAGTGCGGGCTAAGCTTAAGGCCGGGGCACAAGTGCGGGCTAAGCTTAAGGCCGGGGCACAAGTGCGGGCTAGGCTTAAGGCCGGGGCACAAGTGCGGGCTAGGCTTAAGGCCTGGGCACAAGTGCGTGCTAGGCTCAAGGCCTGGGCACAAGTGCGGGCTAGGCTTAAGGCAGGGGCACAAGTGCGGGCTAGGCTTAAGGCAGGGGCACAAGTGCGGGCTAGGCTTAAGGCAGGGGCACAAGTGCGGGCTAGGATTAAGGCCGGGGCACAAGTGCGGGCTAAGCTTAAGGCCGGGGCACAAGTGCGGGCTAGGCTTAAGGCCGGGGCACAAGTGCGGGCTAGGCTTAAGGCCTGGGCACAAGTGCGTGCTAGGCTTAAGGCCTGGGCACAAGTGCGGGCTAGGCTTAAGGCCTGGGCACAAGTGCGGGCTAGGCTTAAAGCCTGGGCACAAGTGCGGGCTAGGCTTAAGGCCTGGGCACAAGTGCGGGCTAGGCTTAAGGCAGGGGCACAAGTGCGGGCTAGGATCAAGGCAGGGGGCACAAGTGCGGGCTAGGCTTAAGGCCTGGGCACAAGTGCGGGCTAGGCTTAAGGCCTGGGCACAAGTGCAGTGCTGGCTAGGATCAAGGCAGGGGCCACAAGTGCCAGCTAGGCTTAAGGCATGGGCACAAGTGCCAGCCAGGCTTAAGGCCTGGGCACAAGTGCGGGCTAGGCTTAAGGCCTGGGCACAAGTGCGGGCTAGGCTTAAGGCCTGGGCACAAGTGCGGGTTAGGCTTAAGGCCTGGGCACAAGTGCGGGCTAGGCTTAAGGCCTGGGCACAAGTGCGGGCAAGGCTTAAGGCCTGGGCACAAGTGCGGGCTAGGCTTAAGGCCTGGGCACAAGTGCAGGCTAGGCTTAAGGCCTGGGCACAAGTGCAGGCTAGGCTTAAGGCCTGGGCACAAGTGCAGTGCTGGCTAGGATCAAGGCAGGGGCCACAAGTGCCGGCTAGGCTTAAGGCATGGGCACAAGTGCTGGCTAGGATCAAGGCAGGAGGCACAAGTGCGGGCTAGGCTTAAGGCCTGGGCACAAGTGCGGGTGAGGCTTAAGGCCTGGGCACAAGTGCGGGCTAGGCTTAAGGCCTGGGCACAAGTGCGGGCTAAGCTTAAGGCCGGGGCACAAGTGCGGGCTAAGCTTAAGGCCGGGGCACAAGTGCGGGCTAGGCTTAAGGCCGGAGCACAAGTGCGGGCTAGGCTTAAGGCCTGGGCACAAGTGCGGGCTAGGCTTAAGGCCTGGGCACAAGTGCGGGTTAGGCTTAAGGCCTGGGCACAAGTGCGGGTTAGGCTTAAGGCCTGGGCACAAGTGCGGGCTAGGCTTAAGGCCTGGGCACAAGTGCGGGCTAGGCTTAAGGCCTGGGCACAAGTGCAGGCTAGGCTTCAGGCCTGGGCACAAGTGCAGGCTAGGCTTAAGGCCTGGGCACAAGTGCAGTGCTGGCTAGGATCAAGGCAGGGGCCACAAGTGCCGGCTAGGCTTAAGGCATGGGCACAAGTGCCAGCCAGGCTTAAGGCCTGGGCACAAGTGCGGGCTAGGCTTAAGGCATGGGCACAAGTGCAGTGCTGGCCAGGATCAAGGCAGGGGGCACAAGTGCTGGCTAGGCTTAAGGCATTCAGCTAACTCTTTGCACTCTTTGCATAAAGGGTTAGGCACCCATAGGGGTGAAGAGCTAGCTTTCACCCCTCTACTCTGTACTTGGACATTTAGGACTAGATCCTTTGTTATACAGTGCGGAGCCTCTCCATAACCCCATGCTCCAAGCGACCAGGCACTTCTTGTCTGTCCTCCGTAAATGGGTAATGCCTTCTTCCCCAATTACAGTCGTGCATGCGCATTCAGACGGGACAAGAGCGAAGAGCGTAAAGCTGGCCCTATGTGCATAACCAACATGAAGCTGAAGACAAAAACAAACAAACAAGCATTCAAGGGGCTCAAAAGTGCAGGCTAGGCTTAAGGCCTGGGCACAAGTGCGGGTTAGGCTTAAGGCCTGGGCACAAGTGCTGGCTAGGATCAAGGCAGGGGGCACAAGTGCGGGCTAGGCTTAAGGCCTGGGCACAAGTGCGGGCTAGGCTTAAGGCCTGGGCACAAGTGCGAGCTAGGCTTAAGGCCTGGGCACAAGTGCGGGCTAGGCTTAAGGCCTGGGCACAAGTGCGGGCTAGGCTTAAGGCCTGGGCACAAGTGCGGGCTAGGCTTAAGGCCTGGGCACAAGTGCGGGCTAGGCTTAAGGCCTGGGCACAAGTGCGGGCTAGGCTTAACGCCTGGGCACAAGTGCGGGCTAGGCTTAAGGCCTGGGCACAAGTGCGGGCTAGGCTTAAGGCCTGGGCACAAGTGCGGGCTAGGCTTAAGGCCTGGGCACAAGTGCGGGCTAGGCTTAAGGCCTGGGCACAAGTGCGTGCTAGGCTTAAGGCCTGGGCACAAGTGCGGGCTAGGCTTAAGGCCTGGGCACAAGTGCGGGCTAGGCTTAAGGCCTGGGCACAAGTGCGGGCTAGGCTTATGGCCTGGGCACAAGTGCGGGCTAGGCTTAAGGCCTGGGCACAAGTGCGGGCTAGGCTTAAGGCCTGGGCACAAGTGCGGGCTAGGCTTAAGGCCTGGGCACAAGTGCGGGCTAGGCTTAACGCCTGGGCACAAGTGCGGGCTAGGCTTAAGGGCTGGGCACAAGTGCGGGCTAGGCTTAAGGCCTGGGCACAAGTGCGGGCTAGGCTTAAGGCCTGGGCACAAGTGCGGGCTAGGCTTAAGGCCTGGGCACAAGTGCGGGCTAGGCTTAAGGCCTGGGCACAAGTGCGGGCTAGGCTTAAGGCCTGGGCACAAGTGCGGGCTAGGCTTAAGGCCTGGGCACAAGTGCGGGCTAGGCTTAAGGCCTGGGCACATGTGCGGGCTAGGCTCAAGGCCTGGGCACAAGTGCGGGCTAGGATCAAGGCAGGGGGCACAAGTGCGGGCTAGGATCAAGGCAGGGGGCACAAGTGCGGGCTAGGCTTAAGGCCTGGGCACAAGTGCGGGCGAAGCTTAAGGCCGGGGCACAAGTGCGGGCTAAGCTTAAGGCCGGGGCACAAGTGCGGGCTAGGCTTAAGGCCGGGGCACAAGTGCGGGCTATGCTTAAGGCCTGGGCACAAGTGCGTGCTAGGCTTAAGGCCTGGGCACAAGTGCGGGCTAGGCTTAAGGCAGGGGCACAAGTGCGGGCTAGGCTTAAGGCAGGGGCACAAGTGCGGGCTAGGCTTAAGGCAGGGGCACAAGTGCAGGCTAGAATTAAGGCCTGGGCACAAGTGCAGGCTAGAATTAAGGCCTGGGCACAAGTGCAGGCTAGAATTAAGGCCTGGGCACAAGTGCAGGCTAGAATTAAGGCCTGGGCACAAGTGCGGGCTAGGCTTAAGGCCTGGGCACAAGTGCGGGCTAGGCTTAAGGCCTGGGCACAAGTGCGGGCTAGGCTTAAGGCCTGGGCACAAGTGCGGGCTAGGCTTAAGGCCTGGGCACAAGTGCGTGCTAGGCTTAAGGCCTGGGCACAAGTGCGGGCTAGGCTTAAGGCCTGGGCACAAGTGCGGGCTAGGCTTAAGGCCTGGGCACAAGTGCGGGCTAGGCTTATGGCCTGGGCACAAGTGCGGGCTAGGCTTAAGGCCTGGGCACAAGTGCGGGCTAGGCTTAAGGCCTGGGCACAAGTGCGGGCTAGGCTTAAGGCCTGGGCACAAGTGCGGGCTAGGCTTAACGCCTGGGCACAAGTGCGGGCTAGGCTTAAGGGCTGGGCACAAGTGCGGGCTAGGCTTAAGGCCTGGGCACAAGTGCGGGCTAGGCTTAAGGCCTGGGCACAAGTGCGGGCTAGGCTTAAGGCCTGGGCACAAGTGCGGGCTAGGCTTAAGGCCTGGGCACAAGTGCGGGCTAGGCTTAAGGCCTGGGCACAAGTGCGGGCTAGGCTTAAGGCCTGGGCACAAGTGCGGGCTAGGCTTAAGGCCTGGGCACATGTGCGGGCTAGGCTCAAGGCCTGGGCACAAGTGCGGGCTAGGATCAAGGCAGGGGGCACAAGTGCGGGCTAGGATCAAGGCAGGGGGCACAAGTGCGGGCTAGGCTTAAGGCCTGGGCACAAGTGCGGGCGAAGCTTAAGGCCGGGCCACAAGTGCGGGCTAAGCTTAAGGCCGGGGCACAAGTGCGGGCTAGGCTTAAGGCCGGGGCACAAGTGCGGGCTATGCTTAAGGCCTGGGCACAAGTGCGTGCTAGGCTTAAGGCCTGGGCACAAGTGCGGGCTAGGCTTAAGGCAGGGGCACAAGTGCGGGCTAGGCTTAAGGCAGGGGCACAAGTGCGGGCTAGGCTTAAGGCAGGGGCACAAGTGCAGGCTAGAATTAAGGCCTGGGCACAAGTGCAGGCTAGAATTAAGGCCTGGGCACAAGTGCAGGCTAGAATTAAGGCCTGGGCACAAGTGCAGGCTAGAATTAAGGCCTGGGCACAAGTGCAGTGCTGGCTAGGATCAAGGCAGGGGCCACAAGTGCCAGCTAGGCTTAAGGCATGTGCACAAGTGTGGGCTAGGCTTAAGGCCTAGGCACAAGTGCGGGCTAGGCTTAAGGCCTGGGCACAAGTGCGGGCTAGGCTTAAGGCCTGGGCACAAGTGCGGGCTAGGCTTAAGGCCTGGGCACAAGTGCGGGCTAGGCTTAAGGCCTGGGCACAAGTGCGGGCTAGGCTTAAGGCCTGGGCACAAGTGCGGGCTAGGCTTAAGGCCTGGGCACAAGTGCGGGCTAGGCTTAAGGCCTGGGCACAAGTGCGGGCTAGGCTTAACGCCTGGGCACAAGTGCGGGCTAGGCTTAAGGCCTGGGCACAAGTGCGGGCTAGGCTTAAGGCCTGGGCACAAGTGCGGGCTAGGCTTAAGGCCTGGGCACAAGTGCGGGCTAGGCTTAAGGCCTGGGCACAAGTGCGGGCTAGGCTTAAGGCCTGGGCACAAGTGCGGGCTAGGCTTAAGGCCTGGGCACAAGTGCGGGCTAGGCTTAAGGCCTGGGCACAAGTGCAGGCTAGGCTTAAGGCCTGGGCACAACTGCGGGCTAGGCTTAAGGCAGGGGCACAAGTGCGGGCTAGGTTTAAGGCCTGGGCACAAGTGCGGGCTAGGCTTAAGGCCTGGGCACAAGTGCGGGCTAGGATCAAGGCAGGGGGCACAAGTGCGGGCTAGGATCAAGGCAGGGGGCACAAGTGCGGGCTAGGCTTAACGCCTGGGCACATGTGCAGGCTAGGCTTAAGGCCTGGGCACAAGTGCAGGCTAGGCTTAAGGCCTGGGCACAAGTGCAGTGCTGGCTAGGATCAAGGCAAAGGCCACAAGTGCCAGCTAGGCTTAAGGCATGGGCACAAGTGTGGGCTAGGCTTAAGGCCTAGGCACAAGTGCGGGCTAGGCTTAAGGCCTGGGCACAAGTGCGGGCTAGGCTTAAGGCCTGGGCACAAGTGCGGGCTAGGCTTAAGGCCTGGGCACAAGTGCGGGCTAGGCTTAAGGCCGGGGCACAAGTGCGGGCTAGGCTTAAGGCCGGGGCACAAGTGCGGGCTAGGCTTAAGGCCTGGGCACAAGTGCGGGCTAGGCTTAAGGCCTGGGCACAAGTGCGGGCTAGGATCAAGGCAGGGGGCACAAGTGCGGGCTAGGATCAAGGCAGGGGGCACAAGTGCGGGCTAGGCTTAACGCCTGGGCACAAGTGCAGGCTAGGCTTAAGGCCGGGACACAAGTGCGGGCTAGGCTTAAGGCCTGGGCACAAGTGCTGGCTAGGCTTAAGGCCTGGGCACAAGTGCGGGCTAAGCTTAAGGCCGGGGCACAAGTGCGGGCTAGGCTTAAGGCCGGGGCACAAGTGCGGGCTAGGCTTAAGGCCTGGGCACAAGTGTGGGCTAGGCTTAAGGCCTGGGCACAAGTGCGGGCTAGGCTTTAGGCCTGGGCACAAGTGCGGGCTAGGCTTAAGGCCTGGGCACAAGTGCGGGTTAGGCTTAAGGCCTGGGCACAAGTGCGGGCTAGGCTTAAGGCCTGGGCAAAAGTGCGGGCTAGGCTTAAGGCCTGGGCACAAGTGCGGGCTAGGCTTAAGGCCTGGGCACAACTGCGGGCTAGGCTTAAGGCCTGGGCACAAGTGCGGGCTAGGCTTAAGGCCTGGGCACAAGTGCGGGCTAGGCTTAAGGCAGGGGCACAAGTGCGGGCTAGGCTTAAGGCAGGGGCACAAGTGCGGGCTAGGCTTAAGGCAGGGGCACAAGTGCGGGCTAGGATTAAGGCAGGGGCACAAGTGCGGGCTCGGCTTAAGGCAGGGGCACAAGTGCGGGTTCGGCTTAAGGCAAGGGCACTAGTGCGGGCTCGGCTTAAGGCCGGGGCACAAGTGCGGGCTCGGCTTAAGGCCGGGGCACAAGTGTGGGCTCGGCTTAAGGCCGGGGCACAAGTGCGGGCTCAGCTTAAGGCCGGGGTACAAGTGCGGGCTAGGCTTAAGGCCGGGGCACAAGTGCGGGCTAGGCTTAAGGCCGGGGCACAAGTGCGGGCTAGGCTTAAGGCCGGGGCACAAGTGCGGGCTAGGCTTAAGGCCTGGGCACAAGTGCGGGCGAAGCTTAAGGCCGGGGCACAAGTGCGGGCTAAGCTTAAGGCCGGGGCACGAGTGCGGGCTAGGCTTAAGGCCGGGGCACAAGTGCAGGCTATGCTTAAGGCCTGGGCACAAGTGCGTGCTAGGCTTAAGGCCTGGGCACAAGTGCGGGCTAGGCTTAAGGCAGGGGCACAAGTGCGGGCTAGGCTTAAGGCAGGGGCACAAGTGCGGGCTAGGCTTAAGGCAGGGGCACAAGTGCGGGCTAGGATTAAGGCAGGGGCACAAGTGCGGGCTCGGCTTAAGGCAGGGGCACAAGTGCGGGTTCGGCTTAAGGCAGGGGCACTGGTGCGGGCTCGGCTTAAGGCCGGGGCACATGTGCGGGCTCGGCTTAAGGCCGGGGCACAAGTGCGGGCTCGGCTTAAGGCCGGGGCACAAGTGCGGGCTCGGCTTAAGGCCGGGGCACAAGTGCGGGCTCGGCTTAAGGCCGGGGCACAAGTGTGGGCTCGGCTTAAGGCCGGGGCACAAGTGCGGGCTCGGTTTAAGGCCGGGGCACAAGTGCGGGCTAGGCTTAAGGCCTGGGCACAAGTGCGGGCTAGGCTTACGGCCTGGGCACAAGTGCGGGCTAGGCTTTAGGCCTGGGCACAAGTGCGGGCTAGGCTTAAGGCCTGGGCACAAGTGCGGGCTAGGCTTAAGGCCTGGGCACAAGTGCGGGCTAGGCTTAAGGCCTGGGCAAAAGTGCGGGCTAGGCTTAAGGCCTGGGCACAAGTGCGGGCTAGGCTTAAGGCCTGGGCACAAGTGCGGGCTAGGCTTAAGGCCTGGGCACAAGTGCGGGCTAGGCTTAAGGCAGGGGCACAAGTGCGGGCTAGGCTTAAGGCTGGGGCACAAGTGCGGGCTAGGCTTAAGGCAGGGGCACAAGTGCGGGCTAGGATTAAGGCAGGGGCACAAGTGCGGGCTCGGCTTAAGGCAGGGGCACAAGTGCGGGTTCGGCTTAAGGCAAGGGCACTAGTGCGGGCTCAAATTAAGGCCGGGGCACAAGTGCGGGCTCGGCTTAAGGCCGGGGCACAAGTGCGGGCTAGGCTTAAGGCCGGGGCACAAGTGCGGGCTAGGCTTAAGGCCTGGGCACAAGTGCGGGCTAAGCTTAAGGCCGGGGCACAAGTGCGGGCTAAGCTTAAGGCCGGGGCACAAGTGCGGGCTAGGCTTAAGGCCGGGGCACAAGTGCGGGCTAGGCTTAAGGCCTGGGCACAAGTGCGTGCTAGGCTCAAGGCCTGGGCACAAGTGCGGGCTAGGCTTAAGGCAGGGGCACAAGTGCGGGCTAGGCTTAAGGCAGGGGCACAAGTGCGGGCTAGGCTTAAGGCAGGGGCATAAGTGCGGGCTAGGATTAAGGCAGGGTCACAAGTGCGGGCTCGGCTTAAGGCAGGGGCACAAGTGCGGGTTCGGCTTAAGGCAGGGGCACTGGTGCGGGCTCGGCTTAAGGCCGGGGCACAAGTGCAGGCTCGGCTTAAGGCCGGGGCACAAGTGCGGGCTCGGCTTAAGGCCGGGGCACAAGTGCGGGCTCGGCTTAAGGCCGGGGCACAAGTGTGGGCTCGGCTTAAGGCCGGGGCACAAGTGCGGGCTCGGCTTAAGGCCGGGGCACAAGTGCGGGCTAGGCTTATAGCCGGGGCACAAGTGCGGGCTAGGCTTAAGGCCAGGGCACAAGTGCGGGCTAGGCTTAAGGCCGGGGCACAAGTGCGGGCTAGGCTTAAGGCCTGGGCACAAGTGCGGGCTAAGCTTAAGGCCGGGGCACAAGTGCGGGCTAAGCTTAAGGCCGGGGCACAAGTGCGGGCTAGGCTTAAGGCCGGGGCACAAGTGCGGGCTAGGCTTAAGGCCTGGGCACAAGTGCGTGCTAGGCTTAAGGCCTGGGCACAAGTGCGGGCTAGGCTTAAGGCCTGGGCACAAGTGCGGGCTAGGCTTAAAGCCTGGGCACAAGTGCGGGCTAGGCTTAAGGCCTGGGCACAAGTGCGGGCTAGGCTTAAGGCAGGGGCACAAGTGCGGGCTAGGATCAAGGCAGGGGGCACAAGTGCGGGCTAGGCTTAAGGCCTGGGCACAAGTGCGGGCTAGGCTTAAGGCCTGGGCACAAGTGCAGTGCTGGCTAGGATCAAGGCAGGGGCCACAAGTGCCAGCTAGGCTTAAGGCATGGGCACAAGTGCCAGCCAGGCTTAAGGCCTGGGCACAAGTGCGGGCTAGGCTTAAGGCCTGGGCACAAGTGCGGGCTAGGCTTAAGGCCTGGGCACAAGTGCGGGCTAGGCTTAAGGCCGGGGCACAAGTGCGGGCTAGGCTTAAGGCCTGGGCACAAGTGCGGGCTAGGCTTACGGCCTGGGCACAAGTGCGGGCTAGGCTTAAGGCCGGGGCACAAGTGCGGGCTAGGCTTAAGGCCTGGGCACAAGTGCGGGCTAGGCTTACGGCCTGGGCACAAGTGCGGGCTAGGCTTTAGGCCTTGGCACAAGTGCGGGCTAGGCTTAAGGCCTGGGCACAAGTGCGGGCTAGGCTTAAGGCCTGGGCACAAGTGCGGGCTAGGCTTAAGGCCTGGGCAAAAGTGCGGGATAGGCTTAAGGCCTGGGCACAAGTGCGGGCTAGGCTTAAGGCCTGGGCACAAGTGCGGGCTAGGCTTAAGGCCTGGGCACAAGTGCGGGCTAGGCTTAAGGCAGGGGCACAAGTGCGGGCTAGGCTTAAGGCTGGGGCACAAGTGCGGGCTAGGCTTAAGGCAGGGGCACAAGTGCGGGCTCGGCTTAAGGCCGGGGCACAAGTGCGGGCTAGGCTTAAGGCCGGGGCACAAGTGCGGGCTAGGCTTAAGGCCTGGGCACAAGTGCGGGCTAAGCTTAAGGCCGGGGCACAAGTGCGGGCTAAGCTTAAGGCCGGGGCACAAGTGCGGGCTAGGCTTAAGGCCGGGGCACAAGTGCGGGCTAGGCTTAAGGCCTGGGCACAAGTGCGTGCTAGGCTCAAGGCCTGGGCACAAGTGCGGGCTAGGCTTAAGGCAGGGGCACAAGTGCGGGCTAGGCTTAAGGCAGGGGCACAAGTGCGGGCTAGGCTTAAGGCAGGGGCACAAGTGCGGGCTAGGATTAAGGCAGGGGCACAAGTGCGGGCTCGGCTTAAGGCAGGGGCACAAGTGCGGGTTCGGCTTAAGGCAGGGGCACTGGTGCGGGCTCGGCTTAAGGCCGGGGCACAAGTGCGGGCTCGGCTTAAGGCCGGGGCACAAGTGCGGGCTCGGCTTAAGGCCGGGGCACAAGTGCGGGCTCGGCTTAAGGCCGGGGCACAAGTGCGGGCTCGGCTTAAGGCCGGGGCACAAGTGCGGGCTCGGCTTAAGGCCGGGGCACAAGTGCGGGCTAGGCTTAAGGCCGGGGCACAAGTGCGGGCTAGGCTTAAGGCCAGGGCACAAGTGTGGGCTAGGCTTAAGGCCGGGGCACAAGTGCGGGCTAGGCTTAAGGCCTGGCCACAAGTGCGGGCTAAGCTTAAGGCCGGGGCACAAGTGCGGGCTAAGCTTAAGGCCGGGGCACAAGTGCGGGCTAGGCTTAAGGCCGGGGCACAAGTGCGGGCTAGGCTTAAGGCCTGGGCACAAATGCGTGCTAGGCTTAAGGCCTGGGCACAAGTGCGGGCTAGGCTTAAGGCCTAGGCACAAGTGCGGGCTAGGCTTAAAGCCTGGGCACAAGTGCGGGCTAGGCTTAAGGCCTGGGCACAAGTGCGGGCTAGGCTTAAGGCAGGGGCACAAGTGCGGGCTAGGCTTAAGGCCTGGGCACAAGTGCGGGTTAGGCTTAAGGCCTGGGCACAAGTGCGGGCTAGGCTTAAGGCCTGGGCACAAGTGCGGGCAAGGCTTAAGGCCTGGGCACAAGTGCGGGCTAGGCTTAAGGCCTGGGCACAAGTGCGGGTTAGGCTTAAGGCCTGGGCACAAGTGCGGGCTAGGCTTAAGGCCTGGGCACAAGTGCGGGCAAGGCTTAAGGCCTGGGCACAAGTGCGGGCTAGGCTTAAGGCCTGGGCACAAGTGCAGGCTAGGCTTAAGGCCTGGGCACAAGTGCAGGCTAGGCTTAAGGCCTGGGCACAAGTGCAGTGCTGGCTAGGATCAAGGCAGGGGCCACAAGTGCCGGCTAGGCTTAAGGCATGGGCACAAGTGCTGGCTAGGATCAAGGCAGGAGGCACAAGTGCGGGCTAGGCTTAAGGCCTGGGCACAAGTGCGGGTGAGGCTTAAGGCCTGGGCACAAGTGCGGGCTAAGCTTAAGGCCGGGGCACAAGTGCGGGCTAAGCTTAAGGCCGGGGCACAAGTGCGGGCTAGGCTTAAGGCCGGAGCACAAGTGCGGGCTAGGCTTAAGGCCTGGGCACAAGTGCGGGCTAGGCTTAAGGCCTGGGCACAAGTGCGGGTTAGGCTTAAGGCCTGGGCACAAGTGCGGGTTAGGCTTAAGGCCTGGGCACAAGTGCGGGCTAGGCTTAAGGCCTGGGCACAAGTGCGGGCTAGGCTTAAGGCCTGGGCACAAGTGCAGGCTAGGCTTCAGGCCTGGGCACAAGTGCAGGCTAGGCTTAAGGCCTGGGCACAAGTGCAGTGCTGGCTAGGATCAAGGCAGGGGCCACAAGTGCCGGCTAGGCTTAAGGCATGGGCACAAGTGCCAGCCAGGCTTAAGGCCTGGGCACAAGTGCGGGCTAGGCTTAAGGCATGGGCACAAGTGCAGTGCTGGCCAGGATCAAGGCAGGGGGCACAAGTGCTGGCTAGGCTTAAGGCATTCAGCTAACTCTTTGCACTCTTTGCATAAAGGGTTAGGCACCCATAGGGGTGAAGAGCTAGCTTTCACCCCTCTACTCTGTACTTGGACATTTAGGACTAGATCCTTTGTTATACAGTGCGGAGCCTCTCCATAACCCCATGCTCCAAGCGACCAGGCACTTCTTGTCTGTCCTCCGTAAATGGGTAATGCCTTCTTCCCCAATTACAGTCGTGCATGCGCATTCAGACGGGACAAGAGCGAAGAGCGTAAAGCTGGCCCTATGTGCATAACCAACATGAAGCTGAAGACAAAAACAAACAAACAAGCATTCAAGGGGCTCAAAAGTGCAGGCTAGGCTTAAGGCCTGGGCACAAGTGCGGGTTAGGCTTAAGGCCTGGGCACAAGTGCTGGCTAGGATCAAGGCAGGGGGCACAAGTGCGGGCTAGGCTTAAGGCCTGGGCACAAGTGCGGGCTAGGCTTAAGGCCTGGGCACAAGTGCGAGCTAGGCTTAAGGCCTGGGCACAAGTGCGGGCTAGGCTTAAGGCCTGGGCACAAGTGCGGGCTAGGCTTAAGGCCTGGGCACAAGTGCGGGCTAGGCTTAAGGCCTGGGCACAAGTGCGGGCTAGGCTTAAGGCCTGGGCACAAGTGCGGGCTAGGCTTAAGGCCTGGGCACAAGTGCGGGCTAGGCTTAAGGCCTGGGCACAAGTGCGGGCTAGGCTTAAGGCCTGGGCACAAGTGCGGGCTAGGCTTAACGCCTGGGCACAAGTGCGGGCTAGGCTTAAGGCCTGGGCACAAGTGCGGGCTAGGCTTAAGGCCTGGGCACAAGTGCGGGCTAGGCTTAAGGCCTGGGCACAAGTGCGGGCTAGGCTTAAGGCCTGGGCACAAGTGCGGGCTAGGCTTAAGGCCTGGGCACAAGTGCGGGCTAGGCTTAAGGCCTGGGCACAAGTGCGTGCTAGGCTTAAGGCCTGGGCACAAGTGCGGGCTAGGCTTAAGGCCTGGGCACAAGTGCGGGCTAGGCTTAAGGCCTGGGCACAAGTGCGGGCTAGGCTTAAGGCCTGGGCACAAGTGCGGGCTAGGCTTAAGGCAGGGGCACAAGTGCGGGCTAGGTTTAAGGCCTGGGCACAAGTGCGGGCTAGGCTTAAGGCCTGGGCACAAGTGCGGGCTAGGATCAAGGCAGGGGGCACAAGTGTGGGCTAGGATCAAGGCAGGGGGCACAAGTGCAGGCTAGGCTTAAGGCCTGGGCACAAGTGCGGGCTAGGCTTAAGGCCGGGGCACAAGTGCGGGCTAGGCTTATGGCCGGGGCACAAGTGCGGGCTAGGCTTAAGGCCTGGGCTCAAGTGCGGGCTAGGCTTAAGGCCTGGGCACAAGTGCGGGCTAAGCTTAAGGCCGGGGCACAAGTGCGGGCTAGGCTTAAGGCCGGGGCACAAGTGCGGGCTAGGCTTAAGGCCTGGGCACAAGTGCGGGCTAGGCTTACGGCCTGGGCACAAGTGCGGGCTAGGCTTACGGCCTGGGCACAAGTGCGGGCTAGGCTTAAGGCCTGGGCACAAGTGCGGGCTAGGCTTAAGGCCTGGGCACAAGTGCGGGCTAGGCTTAAGGCCTGGGCAAAAGTGCGGGCTAGGCTTAAGGCCTGGGCACAAGTGCGGGCTAGGCTTAAGGCCTGGGCACAAGTGCGGGCTAGGCTTAAGGCCTGGGCACAAGTGCGGGCTAGGCTTAAGGCAGGGGCACAAGTGCGGGCTAGGCTTAAGGCTGGGGCACAAGTGCGGGCTAGGCTTAAGGCAGGGGCACAAGTGCGGGCTAGGATTAAGGCAGGGGCACAAGTGCGGGCTCGGCTTAAGGCAGGGGCACAAGTGCGGGCTAGGCTTAAGGCAAGGGCACTAGTGCGGGCTCGGCTTAAGGCCGGGGCACAAGTGCGGGCTCGGCTTAAGGCCGGGGCACAAGTGCGGGCTAGGCTTAAGGCCGGGGCACAAGTGCGGGCTAGGCTTAAGGCCTGGGCACAAGTGCGGGCTAAGCTTAAGGCCGGGGCACAAGTGCGGGCTAAGCTTAAGGCCGGGGCACAAGTGCGGGCTAGGCTTAAGGCCGGGGCACAAGTGCGGGCTAGGCTTAAGGCCTGGGCACAAGTGCGTGCTAGGCTCAAGGCCTGGGCACAAGTGCGGGCTAGGCTTAAGGCAGGGGCACAAGTGCGGGCTAGGCTTAAGGCAGGGGCACAAGTGCGGGCTAGGCTTAAGGCAGGGGCACAAGTGCGGGCTAGGATTAAGGCAGGGGCACAAGTGCGGGCTCGGCTTAAGGCAGGGGCACAAGTGCGGGTTCGGCTTAAGGCAGGGGCACTGGTGCGGGCTCGGCTTAAGGCCGGGGCACAAGTGCGGGCTCGGCTTAAGGCCGGGGCACAAGTGCGGGCTCGGCTTAAGGCCGGGGCACAAGTGCGGGCTCGGCTTAAGGCCGGGGCACAAGTGCGGGCTAGGCTTAAGGCCGGGGCACAAGTGCGGGCTAGGCTTAAGGCCAGGGCACAAGTGTGGGCTAGGCTTAAGGCCGGGGCACAAGTGCGGGCTAGGCTTAAGGCCTGGGCACAAGTGCGGGCTAAGCTTAAGGCCGGGGCACAAGTGCGGGCTAAGCTTAAGGCCGGGGCACAAGTGCGGGCTAGGCTTAAGGCCGGGGCACAAGTGCGGGCTAGGCTTAAGGCCTGGGCACAAATGCGTGCTAGGCTTAAGGCCTGGGCACAAGTGCGGGCTAGGCTTAAGGCCTGGGCACAAGTGCGGGCTAGGCTTAAAGCCTGGGCACAAGTGCGGGCTAGGCTTAAGGCTTGGGCACAAGTGCGGGCTAGGCTTAAGGCAGGGGCACAAGTGCGGGCTAGGCTTAAGGCCTGGGCACAAGTGCGGGTTAGGCTTAAGGCCTGGGCACAAGTGCGGGCTAGGCTTAAGGCCTGGGCACAAGTGCGGGCAAGGCTTAAGGCCTGGGCACAAGTGCGGGCTAGGCTTAAGGCCTGGGCACAAGTGCGGGTTAGGCTTAAGGCCTGGGCACAAGTGCGGGCTAGGCTTAAGGCCTGGGCACAAGTGCGGGCAAGGCTTAAGGCCTGGGCACAAGTGCGGGCTAGGCTTAAGGCCTGGGCACAAGTGCAGGCTAGGCTTAAGGCCTGGGCACAAGTGCAGGCTAGGCTTAAGGCCTGGGCACAAGTGCAGTGCTGGCTAGGATCAAGGCAGGGGCCACAAGTGCCGGCTAGGCTTAAGGCATGGGCACAAGTGCTGGCTAGGATCAAGGCAGGAGGCACAAGTGCGGGCTAGGCTTAAGGCCTGGGCACAAGTGCGGGTGAGGCTTAAGGCCTGGGCACAAGTGCGGGCTAGGCTTAAGGCCTGGGCACAAGTGCGGGCTAAGCTTAAGGCCGGGGCACAAGTGCGGGCTAAGCTTAAGGCCGGGGCACAAGTGCGGGCTAGGCTTAAGGCCGGAGCACAAGTGCGGGCTAGGCTTAAGGCCTGGGCACAAGTGCGGGCTAGGCTTAAGGCCTGGGCACAAGTGCGGGTTAGGCTTAAGGCCTGGGCACAAGTGCGGGTTAGGCTTAAGGCCTGGGCACAAGTGCGGGCTAGGCTTAAGGCCTGGGCACAAGTGCGGGCTAGGCTTAAGGCCTGGGCACAAGTGCAGGCTAGGCTTCAGGCCTGGGCACAAGTGCAGGCTAGGCTTAAGGCCTGGGCACAAGTGCAGTGCTGGCTAGGATCAAGGCAGGGGCCACAAGTGCCGGCTAGGCTTAAGGCATGGGCACAAGTGCCAGCCAGGCTTAAGGCCTGGGCACAAGTGCGGGCTAGGCTTAAGGCATGGGCACAAGTGCAGTGCTGGCCAGGATCAAGGCAGGGGGCACAAGTGCTGGCTAGGCTTAAGGCATTCAGCTAACTCTTTGCACTCTTTGCATAAAGGGTTAGGCACCCATAGGGGTGAAGAGCTAGCTTTCACCCCTCTACTCTGTACTTGGACATTTAGGACTAGATCCTTTGTTATACAGTGCGGAGCCTCTCCATAACCCCATGCTCCAAGCGACCAGGCACTTCTTGTCTGTCCTCCGTAAATGGGTAATGCCTTCTTCCCCAATTACAGTCGTGCATGCGCATTCAGACGGGACAAGAGCGAAGAGCGTAAAGCTGGCCCTATGTGCATAACCAACATGAAGCTGAAGACAAAAACAAACAAACAAGCATTCAAGGGGCTCAAAAGTGCAGGCTAGGCTTAAGGCCTGGGCACAAGTGCGGGTTAGGCTTAAGGCCTGGGCACAAGTGCTGGCTAGGATCAAGGCAGGGGGCACAAGTGCGGGCTAGGCTTAAGGCCTGGGCACAAGTGCGGGCTAGGCTTAAGGCCTGGGCACAAGTGCGAGCTAGGCTTAAGGCCTGGGCACAAGTGCGGGCTAGGCTTAAGGCCTGGGCACAAGTGCGGGCTAGGCTTAAGGCCTGGGCACAAGTGCGGGCTAGGCTTAAGGCCTGGGCACAAGTGCGGGCTAGGCTTAAGGCCTGGGCACAAGTGCGGGCTAGGCTTAAGGCCTGGGCACAAGTGCGGGCTAGGCTTAAGGCCTGGGCACAAGTGCGGGCTAGGCTTAAGGCCTGGGCACAAGTGCGGGCTAGGCTTAACGCCTGGGCACAAGTGCGGGCTAGGCTTAAGGCCTGGGCACAAGTGCGGGCTAGGCTTAAGGCCTGGGCACAAGTGCGGGCTAGGCTTAAGGCCTGGGCACAAGTGCGGGCTAGGCTTAAGGCCTGGGCACAAGTGCGGGCTAGGCTTAAGGCCTGGGCACAAGTGCGGGCTAGGCTTAAGGCCTGGGCACAAGTGCGTGCTAGGCTTAAGGCCTGGGCACAAGTGCGGGCTAGGCTTAAGGCCTGGGCACAAGTGCGGGCTAGGCTTAAGGCCTGGGCACAAGTGCGGGCTAGGCTTAAGGCCTGGGCACAAGTGCGGGCTAGGCTTAAGGCAGGGGCACAAGTGCGGGCTAGGTTTAAGGCCTGGGCACAAGTGCGGGCTAGGCTTAAGGCCTGGGCACAAGTGCGGGCTAGGATCAAGGCAGGGGGCACAAGTGTGGGCTAGGATCAAGGCAGGGGGCACAAGTGCAGGCTAGGCTTAAGGCCTGGGCACAAGTGCGGGCTAGGCTTAAGGCCGGGGCACAAGTGCGGGCTAGGCTTATGGCCGGGGCACAAGTGCGGGCTAGGCTTAAGGCCTGGGCTCAAGTGCGGGCTAGGCTTAAGGCCTGGGCACAAGTGCGGGCTAAGCTTAAGGCCGGGGCACAAGTGCGGGCTAGGCTTAAGGCCGGGGCACAAGTGCGGGCTAGGCTTAAGGCCTGGGCACAAGTGCGGGCTAGGCTTACGGCCTGGGCACAAGTGCGGGCTAGGCTTACGGCCTGGGCACAAGTGCGGGCTAGGCTTAAGGCCTGGGCACAAGTGCGGGCTAGGCTTAAGGCCTGGGCACAAGTGCGGGCTAGGCTTAAGGCCTGGGCAAAAGTGCGGGCTAGGCTTAAGGCCTGGGCACAAGTGCGGGCTAGGCTTAAGGCCTGGGCACAAGTGCGGGCTAGGCTTAAGGCCTGGGCACAAGTGCGGGCTAGGCTTAAGGCAGGGGCACAAGTGCGGGCTAGGCTTAAGGCTGGGGCACAAGTGCGGGCTAGGCTTAAGGCAGGGGCACAAGTGCGGGCTAGGATTAAGGCAGGGGCACAAGTGCGGGCTCGGCTTAAGGCAGGGGCACAAGTGCGGGCTAGGCTTAAGGCAAGGGCACTAGTGCGGGCTCGGCTTAAGGCCGGGGCACAAGTGCGGGCTCGGCTTAAGGCCGGGGCACAAGTGCGGGCTAGGCTTAAGGCCGGGGCACAAGTGCGGGCTAGGCTTAAGGCCTGGGCACAAGTGCGGGCTAAGCTTAAGGCCGGGGCACAAGTGCGGGCTAAGCTTAAGGCCGGGGCACAAGTGCGGGCTAGGCTTAAGGCCGGGGCACAAGTGCGGGCTAGGCTTAAGGCCTGGGCACAAGTGCGTGCTAGGCTCAAGGCCTGGGCACAAGTGCGGGCTAGGCTTAAGGCAGGGGCACAAGTGCGGGCTAGGCTTAAGGCAGGGGCACAAGTGCGGGCTAGGCTTAAGGCAGGGGCACAAGTGCGGGCTAGGATTAAGGCAGGGGCACAAGTGCGGGCTCGGCTTAAGGCAGGGGCACAAGTGCGGGTTCGGCTTAAGGCAGGGGCACTGGTGCGGGCTCGGCTTAAGGCCGGGGCACAAGTGCGGGCTCGGCTTAAGGCCGGGGCACAAGTGCGGGCTCGGCTTAAGGCCGGGGCACAAGTGCGGGCTCGGCTTAAGGCCGGGGCACAAGTGCGGGCTAGGCTTAAGGCCGGGGCACAAGTGCGGGCTAGGCTTAAGGCCAGGGCACAAGTGTGGGCTAGGCTTAAGGCCGGGGCACAAGTGCGGGCTAGGCTTAAGGCCTGGGCACAAGTGCGGGCTAAGCTTAAGGCCGGGGCACAAGTGCGGGCTAAGCTTAAGGCCGGGGCACAAGTGCGGGCTAGGCTTAAGGCCGGGGCACAAGTGCGGGCTAGGCTTAAGGCCTGGGCACAAATGCGTGCTAGGCTTAAGGCCTGGGCACAAGTGCGGGCTAGGCTTAAGGCCTGGGCACAAGTGCGGGCTAGGCTTAAAGCCTGGGCACAAGTGCGGGCTAGGCTTAAGGCTTGGGCACAAGTGCGGGCTAGGCTTAAGGCAGGGGCACAAGTGCGGGCTAGGCTTAAGGCCTGGGCACAAGTGCGGGTTAGGCTTAAGGCCTGGGCACAAGTGCGGGCTAGGCTTAAGGCCTGGGCACAAGTGCGGGCAAGGCTTAAGGCCTGGGCACAAGTGCGGGCTAGGCTTAAGGCCTGGGCACAAGTGCGGGTTAGGCTTAAGGCCTGGGCACAAGTGCGGGCTAGGCTTAAGGCCTGGGCACAAGTGCGGGCAAGGCTTAAGGCCTGGGCACAAGTGCGGGCTAGGCTTAAGGCCTGGGCACAAGTGCAGGCTAGGCTTAAGGCCTGGGCACAAGTGCAGGCTAGGCTTAAGGCCTGGGCACAAGTGCAGTGCTGGCTAGGATCAAGGCAGGGGCCACAAGTGCCGGCTAGGCTTAAGGCATGGGCACAAGTGCTGGCTAGGATCAAGGCAGGAGGCACAAGTGCGGGCTAGGCTTAAGGCCTGGGCACAAGTGCGGGTGAGGCTTAAGGCCTGGGCACAAGTGCGGGCTAGGCTTAAGGCCTGGGCACAAGTGCGGGCTAAGCTTAAGGCCGGGGCACAAGTGCGGGCTAAGCTTAAGGCCGGGGCACAAGTGCGGGCTAGGCTTAAGGCCGGAGCACAAGTGCGGGCTAGGCTTAAGGCCTGGGCACAAGTGCGGGCTAGGCTTAAGGCCTGGGCACAAGTGCGGGTTAGGCTTAAGGCCTGGGCACAAGTGCGGGTTAGGCTTAAGGCCTGGGCACAAGTGCGGGCTAGGCTTAAGGCCTGGGCACAAGTGCGGGCTAGGCTTAAGGCCTGGGCACAAGTGCAGGCTAGGCTTCAGGCCTGGGCACAAGTGCAGGCTAGGCTTAAGGCCTGGGCACAAGTGCAGTGCTGGCTAGGATCAAGGCAGGGGCCACAAGTGCCGGCTAGGCTTAAGGCATGGGCACAAGTGCCAGCCAGGCTTAAGGCCTGGGCACAAGTGCGGGCTAGGCTTAAGGCATGGGCACAAGTGCAGTGCTGGCCAGGATCAAGGCAGGGGGCACAAGTGCTGGCTAGGCTTAAGGCATTCAGCTAACTCTTTGCACTCTTTGCATAAAGGGTTAGGCACCCATAGGGGTGAAGAGCTAGCTTTCACCCCTCTACTCTGTACTTGGACATTTAGGACTAGATCCTTTGTTATACAGTGCGGAGCCTCTCCATAACCCCATGCTCCAAGCGACCAGGCACTTCTTGTCTGTCCTCCGTAAATGGGTAATGCCTTCTTCCCCAATTACAGTCGTGCATGCGCATTCAGACGGGACAAGAGCGAAGAGCGTAAAGCTGGCCCTATGTGCATAACCAACATGAAGCTGAAGACAAAAACAAACAAACAAGCATTCAAGGGGCTCAAAAGTGCAGGCTAGGCTTAAGGCCTGGGCACAAGTGCGGGTTAGGCTTAAGGCCTGGGCACAAGTGCTGGCTAGGATCAAGGCAGGGGGCACAAGTGCGGGCTAGGCTTAAGGCCTGGGCACAAGTGCGGGCTAGGCTTAAGGCCTGGGCACAAGTGCGAGCTAGGCTTAAGGCCTGGGCACAAGTGCGGGCTAGGCTTAAGGCCTGGGCACAAGTGCGGGCTAGGCTTAAGGCCTGGGCACAAGTGCGGGCTAGGCTTAAGGCCTGGGCACAAGTGCGGGCTAGGCTTAAGGCCTGGGCACAAGTGCGGGCTAGGCTTAAGGCCTGGGCACAAGTGCGGGCTAGGCTTAAGGCCTGGGCACAAGTGCGGGCTAGGCTTAAGGCCTGGGCACAAGTGCGGGCTAGGCTTAACGCCTGGGCACAAGTGCGGGCTAGGCTTAAGGCCTGGGCACAAGTGCGGGCTAGGCTTAAGGCCTGGGCACAAGTGCGGGCTAGGCTTAAGGCCTGGGCACAAGTGCGGGCTAGGCTTAAGGCCTGGGCACAAGTGCGGGCTAGGCTTAAGGCCTGGGCACAAGTGCGGGCTAGGCTTAAGGCCTGGGCACAAGTGCGGGCAAGGCTTAAGGCCTGGGCACAAGTGCGGGCTAGGCTTAAGGCCTGGGCACAAGTGCGGGTTAGGCTTAAGGCCTGGGCACAAGTGCGGGCTAGGCTTAAGGCCTGGGCACAAGTGCGGGCAAGGCTTAAGGCCTGGGCACAAGTGCGGGCTAGGCTTAAGGCCTGGGCACAAGTGCAGGCTAGGCTTAAGGCCTGGGCACAAGTGCAGGCTAGGCTTAAGGCCTGGGCACAAGTGCAGTGCTGGCTAGGATCAAGGCAGGGGCCACAAGTGCCGGCTAGGCTTAAGGCATGGGCACAAGTGCGGGCTAGGCTTAAGGCCGGGGCACAAGTGCGGGCTAGGCTTAAGGCCGGGGCACAAGTGCGGGCTAGGCTTAAGGCCTGGGCACAAGTGCGGGCTAGGCTTAAGGCCTGGGCACAAGTGCGGGCTAGGCTTAAGGCCTGGGCACAAGTGCGGGCAAGGCTTAAGGCCTGGGCACAAGTGCGGGCTAGGCTTAAGGCCTGGGCACAAGTGCGGGTTAGGCTTAAGGCCTGGGCACAAGTGCGGGCTAGGCTTAAGGCCTGGGCACAAGTGCGGGCAAGGCTTAAGGCCTGGGCACAAGTGCGGGCTAGGCTTAAGGCCTGGGCACAAGTGCAGGCTAGGCTTAAGGCCTGGGCACAAGTGCAGGCTAGGCTTAAGGCCTGGGCACAAGTGCAGTGCTGGCTAGGATCAAGGCAGGGGCCACAAGTGCCGGCTAGGCTTAAGGCATGGGCACAAGTGCGGGCTAGGCTTAAGGCCGGGGCACAAGTGCGGGCTAGGCTTAAGGCCGGGGCACAAGTGCGGGCTAGGCTTAAGGCCTGGGCACAAGTGCGGGCTAGGCTTAAGGCCTGGGCACAAGTGCGGGCTAAGCTTAAGGCCTGGGCACAAGTGCGGGCTAGGCTTAAGGCCTGGGCACAAGTGCGGGCTAAGCTTAAGGCCGGGGCACAAGTGCGGGCTAGGCTTAAGGCCGGGGCACAAGTGCGGGCTAGGCTTAAGGCCTGGGCACAAGTGCGGGCTAGGCTTACGGCCTGGGCACAAGTGCGGGCTAGGCTTTAGGCCTGGGCACAAGTGCGGGCTAGGCTTAAGGCCTGGGCACAAGTGCGGGCTAGGCTTAAGGCCTGGGCACAAGTGCGGGCTAGGCTTAAGGCCTGGGCAAAAGTGCGGGCTAGGCTTAAGGCCTGGGCACAAGTGCGGGCTAGGCTTAAGGCCTGGGCACAAGTGCGGGCTAGGCTTAAGGCCTGGGCACAAGTGCGGGCTAGGCTTAAGGCAGGGGCACAAGTGCGGGCTAGGCTTAAGGCTGGGGCACAAGTGCGGGCTAGGCTTAAGGCAGGGGCACAAGTGCGGGCTAGGATTAAGGCAGGGGCACAAGTGCGGGCTCGGCTTAAGGCAGGGGCACAAGTGCGGGCTAGGCTTAAGGCAAGGGCACTAGTGCGGGCTCGGCTTAAGGCCGGGGCACAAGTGCGGGCTCGGCTTAAGGCCGGGGCACAAGTGCGGGCTAGGATTAAGGCAGGGGCACAAGTGCGGGCTCGGCTTAAGGCAGGGGCACAAGTGCGGGTTCGGCTTAAGGCAGGGGCACTGGTGCGGGCTCGGCTTAAGGCCGGGGCACAAGTGCGGGCTCGGCTTAAGGCCGGGGCACAAGTGCGGGCTCGGCTTAAGGCCGGGGCACAAGTGCGGGCTCGGCTTAAGGCCGGGGCACAAGTGCGGGCTCGGCTTAAGGCCGGGGCACAAGTGCGGGCTCGGCTTAAGGCCGGGGCACAAGTGCGGGCTAGGCTTAAGGCCTGGGCACAAGTGCGGGCTAGGCTTAACGCCTGGGCACAAGTGCGGGCTAGGCTTAAGGCCTGGGCACAAGTGCGGGCTAGGCTTAAGGCCTGGGCACAAGTGCGGGCTAGGCTTAAGGCCTGGGCACAAGTGCGGGCTAGGCTTAAGGCCTGGGCACAAGTGCGGGCTAGGCTTAAGGCCTGGGCACAAGTGCGGGCTAGGCTTAAGGCCTGGGCACAAGTGCGGGCTAGGCTTAAGGCCTGGGCACAAGTGCAGGCTAGGCTTAAGGCCTGGGCACAACTGCGGGCTAGGCTTAAGGCAGGGGCACAAGTGCGGGCTAGGTTTAAGGCCTGGGCACAAGTGCGGGCTAGGCTTAAGGCCTGGGCACAAGTGCGGGCTAGGATCAAGGCAGGGGGCACAAGTGCGGGCTAGGATCAAGGCAGGGGGCACAAGTGCGGGCTAGGCTTAACGCCTGGGCACATGTGCAGGCTAGGCTTAAGGCCTGGGCACAAGTGCAGGCTAGGCTTAAGGCCTGGGCACAAGTGCAGTGCTGGCTAGGATCAAGGCAAAGGCCACAAGTGCCAGCTAGGCTTAAGGCATGGGCACAAGTGTGGGCTAGGCTTAAGGCCTAGGCACAAGTGCGGGCTAGGCTTAAGGCCTGGGCACAAGTGCGGGCTAGGCTTAAGGCCTGGGCACAAGTGCGGGCTAGGCTTAAGGCCTGGGCACAAGTGCGGGCTAGGCTTAAGGCCGGGGCACAAGTGCGGGCTAGGCTTAAGGCCGGGGCACAAGTGCGGGCTAGGCTTAAGGCCTGGGCACAAGTGCGGGCTAGGCTTAAGGCCTGGGCACAAGTGCGGGCTAGGATCAAGGCAGGGGGCACAAGTGCGGGCTAGGATCAAGGCAGGGGGCACAAGTGCGGGCTAGGCTTAACGCCTGGGCACAAGTGCAGGCTAGGCTTAAGGCCGGGACACAAGTGCGGGCTAGGCTTAAGGCCTGGGCACAAGTGCTGGCTAGGCTTAAGGCCTGGGCACAAGTGCGGGCTAAGCTTAAGGCCGGGGCACAAGTGCGGGCTAGGCTTAAGGCCGGGGCACAAGTGCGGGCTAGGCTTAAGGCCTGGGCACAAGTGTGGGCTAGGCTTAAGGCCTGGGCACAAGTGCGGGCTAGGCTTTAGGCCTGGGCACAAGTGCGGGCTAGGCTTAAGGCCTGGGCACAAGTGCGGGTTAGGCTTAAGGCCTGGGCACAAGTGCGGGCTAGGCTTAAGGCCTGGGCAAAAGTGCGGGCTAGGCTTAAGGCCTGGGCACAAGTGCGGGCTAGGCTTAAGGCCTGGGCACAACTGCGGGCTAGGCTTAAGGCCTGGGCACAAGTGCGGGCTAGGCTTAAGGCCTGGGCACAAGTGCGGGCTAGGCTTAAGGCAGGGGCACAAGTGCGGGCTAGGCTTAAGGCAGGGGCACAAGTGCGGGCTAGGCTTAAGGCAGGGGCACAAGTGCGGGCTAGGATTAAGGCAGGGGCACAAGTGCGGGCTCGGCTTAAGGCAGGGGCACAAGTGCGGGTTCGGCTTAAGGCAAGGGCACTAGTGCGGGCTCGGCTTAAGGCCGGGGCACAAGTGCGGGCTCGGCTTAAGGCCGGGGCACAAGTGTGGGCTCGGCTTAAGGCCGGGGCACAAGTGCGGGCTCAGCTTAAGGCCGGGGTACAAGTGCGGGCTAGGCTTAAGGCCGGGGCACAAGTGCGGGCTAGGCTTAAGGCCGGGGCACAAGTGCGGGCTAGGCTTAAGGCCGGGGCACAAGTGCGGGCTAGGCTTAAGGCCTGGGCACAAGTGCGGGCGAAGCTTAAGGCCGGGGCACAAGTGCGGGCTAAGCTTAAGGCCGGGGCACGAGTGCGGGCTAGGCTTAAGGCCGGGGCACAAGTGCAGGCTATGCTTAAGGCCTGGGCACAAGTGCGTGCTAGGCTTAAGGCCTGGGCACAAGTGCGGGCTAGGCTTAAGGCAGGGGCACAAGTGCGGGCTAGGCTTAAGGCAGGGGCACAAGTGCGGGCTAGGCTTAAGGCAGGGGCACAAGTGCGGGCTAGGATTAAGGCAGGGGCACAAGTGCGGGCTCGGCTTAAGGCAGGGGCACAAGTGCGGGTTCGGCTTAAGGCAGGGGCACTGGTGCGGGCTCGGCTTAAGGCCGGGGCACATGTGCGGGCTCGGCTTAAGGCCGGGGCACAAGTGCGGGCTCGGCTTAAGGCCGGGGCACAAGTGCGGGCTCGGCTTAAGGCCGGGGCACAAGTGCGGGCTCGGCTTAAGGCCGGGGCACAAGTGTGGGCTCGGCTTAAGGCCGGGGCACAAGTGCGGGCTCGGTTTAAGGCCGGGGCACAAGTGCGGGCTAGGCTTAAGGCCTGGGCACAAGTGCGGGCTAGGCTTACGGCCTGGGCACAAGTGCGGGCTAGGCTTTAGGCCTGGGCACAAGTGCGGGCTAGGCTTAAGGCCTGGGCACAAGTGCGGGCTAGGCTTAAGGCCTGGGCACAAGTGCGGGCTAGGCTTAAGGCCTGGGCAAAAGTGCGGGCTAGGCTTAAGGCCTGGGCACAAGTGCGGGCTAGGCTTAAGGCCTGGGCACAAGTGCGGGCTAGGCTTAAGGCCTGGGCACAAGTGCGGGCTAGGCTTAAGGCAGGGGCACAAGTGCGGGCTAGGCTTAAGGCTGGGGCACAAGTGCGGGCTAGGCTTAAGGCAGGGGCACAAGTGCGGGCTAGGATTAAGGCAGGGGCACAAGTGCGGGCTCGGCTTAAGGCAGGGGCACAAGTGCGGGTTCGGCTTAAGGCAAGGGCACTAGTGCGGGCTCAAATTAAGGCCGGGGCACAAGTGCGGGCTCGGCTTAAGGCCGGGGCACAAGTGCGGGCTAGGCTTAAGGCCGGGGCACAAGTGCGGGCTAGGCTTAAGGCCTGGGCACAAGTGCGGGCTAAGCTTAAGGCCGGGGCACAAGTGCGGGCTAAGCTTAAGGCCGGGGCACAAGTGCGGGCTAGGCTTAAGGCCGGGGCACAAGTGCGGGCTAGGCTTAAGGCCTGGGCACAAGTGCGTGCTAGGCTCAAGGCCTGGGCACAAGTGCGGGCTAGGCTTAAGGCAGGGGCACAAGTGCGGGCTAGGCTTAAGGCAGGGGCACAAGTGCGGGCTAGGCTTAAGGCAGGGGCATAAGTGCGGGCTAGGATTAAGGCAGGGTCACAAGTGCGGGCTCGGCTTAAGGCAGGGGCACAAGTGCGGGTTCGGCTTAAGGCAGGGGCACTGGTGCGGGCTCGGCTTAAGGCCGGGGCACAAGTGCAGGCTCGGCTTAAGGCCGGGGCACAAGTGCGGGCTCGGCTTAAGGCCGGGGCACAAGTGCGGGCTCGGCTTAAGGCCGGGGCACAAGTGTGGGCTCGGCTTAAGGCCGGGGCACAAGTGCGGGCTCGGCTTAAGGCCGGGGCACAAGTGCGGGCTAGGCTTATAGCCGGGGCACAAGTGCGGGCTAGGCTTAAGGCCAGGGCACAAGTGCGGGCTAGGCTTAAGGCCGGGGCACAAGTGCGGGCTAGGCTTAAGGCCTGGGCACAAGTGCGGGCTAAGCTTAAGGCCGGGGCACAAGTGCGGGCTAAGCTTAAGGCCGGGGCACAAGTGCGGGCTAGGCTTAAGGCCGGGGCACAAGTGCGGGCTAGGCTTAAGGCCTGGGCACAAGTGCGTGCTAGGCTTAAGGCCTGGGCACAAGTGCGGGCTAGGCTTAAGGCCTGGGCACAAGTGCGGGCTAGGCTTAAAGCCTGGGCACAAGTGCGGGCTAGGCTTAAGGCCTGGGCACAAGTGCGGGCTAGGCTTAAGGCAGGGGCACAAGTGCGGGCTAGGATCAAGGCAGGGGGCACAAGTGCGGGCTAGGCTTAAGGCCTGGGCACAAGTGCGGGCTAGGCTTAAGGCCTGGGCACAAGTGCAGTGCTGGCTAGGATCAAGGCAGGGGCCACAAGTGCCAGCTAGGCTTAAGGCATGGGCACAAGTGCCAGCCAGGCTTAAGGCCTGGGCACAAGTGCGGGCTAGGCTTAAGGCCTGGGCACAAGTGCGGGCTAGGCTTAAGGCCTGGGCACAAGTGCGGGCTAGGCTTAAGGCCGGGGCACAAGTGCGGGCTAGGCTTAAGGCCTGGGCACAAGTGCGGGCTAGGCTTACGGCCTGGGCACAAGTGCGGGCTAGGCTTAAGGCCGGGGCACAAGTGCGGGCTAGGCTTAAGGCCTGGGCACAAGTGCGGGCTAGGCTTACGGCCTGGGCACAAGTGCGGGCTAGGCTTTAGGCCTTGGCACAAGTGCGGGCTAGGCTTAAGGCCTGGGCACAAGTGCGGGCTAGGCTTAAGGCCTGGGCACAAGTGCGGGCTAGGCTTAAGGCCTGGGCAAAAGTGCGGGATAGGCTTAAGGCCTGGGCACAAGTGCGGGCTAGGCTTAAGGCCTGGGCACAAGTGCGGGCTAGGCTTAAGGCCTGGGCACAAGTGCGGGCTAGGCTTAAGGCAGGGGCACAAGTGCGGGCTAGGCTTAAGGCTGGGGCACAAGTGCGGGCTAGGCTTAAGGCAGGGGCACAAGTGCGGGCTCGGCTTAAGGCCGGGGCACAAGTGCGGGCTAGGCTTAAGGCCGGGGCACAAGTGCGGGCTAGGCTTAAGGCCTGGGCACAAGTGCGGGCTAAGCTTAAGGCCGGGGCACAAGTGCGGGCTAAGCTTAAGGCCGGGGCACAAGTGCGGGCTAGGCTTAAGGCCGGGGCACAAGTGCGGGCTAGGCTTAAGGCCTGGGCACAAGTGCGTGCTAGGCTCAAGGCCTGGGCACAAGTGCGGGCTAGGCTTAAGGCAGGGGCACAAGTGCGGGCTAGGCTTAAGGCAGGGGCACAAGTGCGGGCTAGGCTTAAGGCAGGGGCACAAGTGCGGGCTAGGATTAAGGCAGGGGCACAAGTGCGGGCTCGGCTTAAGGCAGGGGCACAAGTGCGGGTTCGGCTTAAGGCAGGGGCACTGGTGCGGGCTCGGCTTAAGGCCGGGGCACAAGTGCGGGCTCGGCTTAAGGCCGGGGCACAAGTGCGGGCTCGGCTTAAGGCCGGGGCACAAGTGCGGGCTCGGCTTAAGGCCGGGGCACAAGTGCGGGCTCGGCTTAAGGCCGGGGCACAAGTGCGGGCTCGGCTTAAGGCCGGGGCACAAGTGCGGGCTAGGCTTAAGGCCGGGGCACAAGTGCGGGCTAGGCTTAAGGCCAGGGCACAAGTGTGGGCTAGGCTTAAGGCCGGGGCACAAGTGCGGGCTAGGCTTAAGGCCTGGCCACAAGTGCGGGCTAAGCTTAAGGCCGGGGCACAAGTGCGGGCTAAGCTTAAGGCCGGGGCACAAGTGCGGGCTAGGCTTAAGGCCGGGGCACAAGTGCGGGCTAGGCTTAAGGCCTGGGCACAAATGCGTGCTAGGCTTAAGGCCTGGGCACAAGTGCGGGCTAGGCTTAAGGCCTGGGCACAAGTGCGGGCTAGGCTTAAAGCCTGGGCACAAGTGCGGGCTAGGCTTAAGGCCTGGGCACAAGTGCGGGCTAGGCTTAAGGCAGGGGCACAAGTGCGGGCTAGGCTTAAGGCCTGGGCACAAGTGCGGGTTAGGCTTAAGGCCTGGGCACAAGTGCGGGCTAGGCTTAAGGCCTGGGCACAAGTGCGGGCAAGGCTTAAGGCCTGGGCACAAGTGCGGGCTAGGCTTAAGGCCTGGGCACAAGTGCGGGTTAGGCTTAAGGCCTGGGCACAAGTGCGGGCTAGGCTTAAGGCCTGGGCACAAGTGCGGGCAAGGCTTAAGGCCTGGGCACAAGTGCGGGCTAGGCTTAAGGCCTGGGCACAAGTGCGGGCTAGGCTTAAGGCCTGGGCACAAGTGCAGGCTAGGCTTAAGGCCTGGGCACAAGTGCAGGCTAGGCTTAAGGCCTGGGCACAAGTGCAGTGCTGGCTAGGATCAAGGCAGGGGCCACAAGTGCCGGCTAGGCTTAAGGCATGGGCACAAGTGCTGGCTAGGATCAAGGCAGGAGGCACAAGTGCGGGCTAGGCTTAAGGCCTGGGCACAAGTGCGGGTGAGGCTTAAGGCCTGGGCACAAGTGCGGGCTAAGCTTAAGGCCGGGGCACAAGTGCGGGCTAAGCTTAAGGCCGGGGCACAAGTGCGGGCTAGGCTTAAGGCCGGAGCACAAGTGCGGGCTAGGCTTAAGGCCTGGGCACAAGTGCGGGCTAGGCTTAAGGCCTGGGCACAAGTGCGGGTTAGGCTTAAGGCCTGGGCACAAGTGCGGGTTAGGCTTAAGGCCTGGGCACAAGTGCGGGCTAGGCTTAAGGCCTGGGCACAAGTGCGGGCTAGGCTTAAGGCCTGGGCACAAGTGCAGGCTAGGCTTCAGGCCTGGGCACAAGTGCAGGCTAGGCTTAAGGCCTGGGCACAAGTGCAGTGCTGGCTAGGATCAAGGCAGGGGCCACAAGTGCCGGCTAGGCTTAAGGCATGGGCACAAGTGCCAGCCAGGCTTAAGGCCTGGGCACAAGTGCGGGCTAGGCTTAAGGCATGGGCACAAGTGCAGTGCTGGCCAGGATCAAGGCAGGGGGCACAAGTGCTGGCTAGGCTTAAGGCATTCAGCTAACTCTTTGCACTCTTTGCATAAAGGGTTAGGCACCCATAGGGGTGAAGAGCTAGCTTTCACCCCTCTACTCTGTACTTGGACATTTAGGACTAGATCCTTTGTTATACAGTGCGGAGCCTCTCCATAACCCCATGCTCCAAGCGACCAGGCACTTCTTGTCTGTCCTCCGTAAATGGGTAATGCCTTCTTCCCCAATTACAGTCGTGCATGCGCATTCAGACGGGACAAGAGCGAAGAGCGTAAAGCTGGCCCTATGTGCATAACCAACATGAAGCTGAAGACAAAAACAAACAAACAAGCATTCAAGGGGCTCAAAAGTGCAGGCTAGGCTTAAGGCCTGGGCACAAGTGCGGGTTAGGCTTAAGGCCTGGGCACAAGTGCTGGCTAGGATCAAGGCAGGGGGCACAAGTGCGGGCTAGGCTTAAGGCCTGGGCACAAGTGCGGGCTAGGCTTAAGGCCTGGGCACAAGTGCGAGCTAGGCTTAAGGCCTGGGCACAAGTGCGGGCTAGGCTTAAGGCCTGGGCACAAGTGCGGGCTAGGCTTAAGGCCTGGGCACAAGTGCGGGCTAGGCTTAAGGCCTGGGCACAAGTGCGGGCTAGGCTTAAGGCCTGGGCACAAGTGCGGGCTAGGCTTAAGGCCTGGGCACAAGTGCGGGCTAGGCTTAAGGCCTGGGCACAAGTGCGGGCTAGGCTTAAGGCCTGGGCACAAGTGCGGGCTAGGCTTAACGCCTGGGCACAAGTGCGGGCTAGGCTTAAGGCCTGGGCACAAGTGCGGGCTAGGCTTAAGGCCTGGGCACAAGTGCGGGCTAGGCTTAAGGCCTGGGCACAAGTGCGGGCTAGGCTTAAGGCCTGGGCACAAGTGCGGGCTAGGCTTAAGGCCTGGGCACAAGTGCGGGCTAGGCTTAAGGCCTGGGCACAAGTGCGTGCTAGGCTTAAGGCCTGGGCACAAGTGCGGGCTAGGCTTAAGGCCTGGGCACAAGTGCGGGCTAGGCTTAAGGCCTGGGCACAAGTGCGGGCTAGGCTTAAGGCCTGGGCACAAGTGCGGGCTAGGCTTAAGGCAGGGGCACAAGTGCGGGCTAGGTTTAAGGCCTGGGCACAAGTGCGGGCTAGGCTTAAGGCCTGGGCACAAGTGCGGGCTAGGATCAAGGCAGGGGGCACAAGTGTGGGCTAGGATCAAGGCAGGGGGCACAAGTGCAGGCTAGGCTTAAGGCCTGGGCACAAGTGCGGGCTAGGCTTAAGGCCGGGGCACAAGTGCGGGCTAGGCTTATGGCCGGGGCACAAGTGCGGGCTAGGCTTAAGGCCTGGGCTCAAGTGCGGGCTAGGCTTAAGGCCTGGGCACAAGTGCGGGCTAAGCTTAAGGCCGGGGCACAAGTGCGGGCTAGGCTTAAGGCCGGGGCACAAGTGCGGGCTAGGCTTAAGGCCTGGGCACAAGTGCGGGCTAGGCTTACGGCCTGGGCACAAGTGCGGGCTAGGCTTACGGCCTGGGCACAAGTGCGGGCTAGGCTTAAGGCCTGGGCACAAGTGCGGGCTAGGCTTAAGGCCTGGGCACAAGTGCGGGCTAGGCTTAAGGCCTGGGCAAAAGTGCGGGCTAGGCTTAAGGCCTGGGCACAAGTGCGGGCTAGGCTTAAGGCCTGGGCACAAGTGCGGGCTAGGCTTAAGGCCTGGGCACAAGTGCGGGCTAGGCTTAAGGCAGGGGCACAAGTGCGGGCTAGGCTTAAGGCTGGGGCACAAGTGCGGGCTAGGCTTAAGGCAGGGGCACAAGTGCGGGCTAGGATTAAGGCAGGGGCACAAGTGCGGGCTCGGCTTAAGGCAGGGGCACAAGTGCGGGCTAGGCTTAAGGCAAGGGCACTAGTGCGGGCTCGGCTTAAGGCCGGGGCACAAGTGCGGGCTCGGCTTAAGGCCGGGGCACAAGTGCGGGCTAGGCTTAAGGCCGGGGCACAAGTGCGGGCTAGGCTTAAGGCCTGGGCACAAGTGCGGGCTAAGCTTAAGGCCGGGGCACAAGTGCGGGCTAAGCTTAAGGCCGGGGCACAAGTGCGGGCTAGGCTTAAGGCCGGGGCACAAGTGCGGGCTAGGCTTAAGGCCTGGGCACAAGTGCGTGCTAGGCTCAAGGCCTGGGCACAAGTGCGGGCTAGGCTTAAGGCAGGGGCACAAGTGCGGGCTAGGCTTAAGGCAGGGGCACAAGTGCGGGCTAGGCTTAAGGCAGGGGCACAAGTGCGGGCTAGGATTAAGGCAGGGGCACAAGTGCGGGCTCGGCTTAAGGCAGGGGCACAAGTGCGGGTTCGGCTTAAGGCAGGGGCACTGGTGCGGGCTCGGCTTAAGGCCGGGGCACAAGTGCGGGCTCGGCTTAAGGCCGGGGCACAAGTGCGGGCTCGGCTTAAGGCCGGGGCACAAGTGCGGGCTCGGCTTAAGGCCGGGGCACAAGTGCGGGCTAGGCTTAAGGCCGGGGCACAAGTGCGGGCTAGGCTTAAGGCCAGGGCACAAGTGTGGGCTAGGCTTAAGGCCGGGGCACAAGTGCGGGCTAGGCTTAAGGCCTGGGCACAAGTGCGGGCTAAGCTTAAGGCCGGGGCACAAGTGCGGGCTAAGCTTAAGGCCGGGGCACAAGTGCGGGCTAGGCTTAAGGCCGGGGCACAAGTGCGGGCTAGGCTTAAGGCCTGGGCACAAATGCGTGCTAGGCTTAAGGCCTGGGCACAAGTGCGGGCTAGGCTTAAGGCCTGGGCACAAGTGCGGGCTAGGCTTAAAGCCTGGGCACAAGTGCGGGCTAGGCTTAAGGCTTGGGCACAAGTGCGGGCTAGGCTTAAGGCAGGGGCACAAGTGCGGGCTAGGCTTAAGGCCTGGGCACAAGTGCGGGTTAGGCTTAAGGCCTGGGCACAAGTGCGGGCTAGGCTTAAGGCCTGGGCACAAGTGCGGGCAAGGCTTAAGGCCTGGGCACAAGTGCGGGCTAGGCTTAAGGCCTGGGCACAAGTGCGGGTTAGGCTTAAGGCCTGGGCACAAGTGCGGGCTAGGCTTAAGGCCTGGGCACAAGTGCGGGCAAGGCTTAAGGCCTGGGCACAAGTGCGGGCTAGGCTTAAGGCCTGGGCACAAGTGCAGGCTAGGCTTAAGGCCTGGGCACAAGTGCAGGCTAGGCTTAAGGCCTGGGCACAAGTGCAGTGCTGGCTAGGATCAAGGCAGGGGCCACAAGTGCCGGCTAGGCTTAAGGCATGGGCACAAGTGCTGGCTAGGATCAAGGCAGGAGGCACAAGTGCGGGCTAGGCTTAAGGCCTGGGCACAAGTGCGGGTGAGGCTTAAGGCCTGGGCACAAGTGCGGGCTAGGCTTAAGGCCTGGGCACAAGTGCGGGCTAAGCTTAAGGCCGGGGCACAAGTGCGGGCTAAGCTTAAGGCCGGGGCACAAGTGCGGGCTAGGCTTAAGGCCGGAGCACAAGTGCGGGCTAGGCTTAAGGCCTGGGCACAAGTGCGGGCTAGGCTTAAGGCCTGGGCACAAGTGCGGGTTAGGCTTAAGGCCTGGGCACAAGTGCGGGTTAGGCTTAAGGCCTGGGCACAAGTGCGGGCTAGGCTTAAGGCCTGGGCACAAGTGCGGGCTAGGCTTAAGGCCTGGGCACAAGTGCAGGCTAGGCTTCAGGCCTGGGCACAAGTGCAGGCTAGGCTTAAGGCCTGGGCACAAGTGCAGTGCTGGCTAGGATCAAGGCAGGGGCCACAAGTGCCGGCTAGGCTTAAGGCATGGGCACAAGTGCCAGCCAGGCTTAAGGCCTGGGCACAAGTGCGGGCTAGGCTTAAGGCATGGGCACAAGTGCAGTGCTGGCCAGGATCAAGGCAGGGGGCACAAGTGCTGGCTAGGCTTAAGGCATTCAGCTAACTCTTTGCACTCTTTGCATAAAGGGTTAGGCACCCATAGGGGTGAAGAGCTAGCTTTCACCCCTCTACTCTGTACTTGGACATTTAGGACTAGATCCTTTGTTATACAGTGCGGAGCCTCTCCATAACCCCATGCTCCAAGCGACCAGGCACTTCTTGTCTGTCCTCCGTAAATGGGTAATGCCTTCTTCCCCAATTACAGTCGTGCATGCGCATTCAGACGGGACAAGAGCGAAGAGCGTAAAGCTGGCCCTATGTGCATAACCAACATGAAGCTGAAGACAAAAACAAACAAACAAGCATTCAAGGGGCTCAAAAGTGCAGGCTAGGCTTAAGGCCTGGGCACAAGTGCGGGTTAGGCTTAAGGCCTGGGCACAAGTGCTGGCTAGGATCAAGGCAGGGGGCACAAGTGCGGGCTAGGCTTAAGGCCTGGGCACAAGTGCGGGCTAGGCTTAAGGCCTGGGCACAAGTGCGAGCTAGGCTTAAGGCCTGGGCACAAGTGCGGGCTAGGCTTAAGGCCTGGGCACAAGTGCGGGCTAGGCTTAAGGCCTGGGCACAAGTGCGGGCTAGGCTTAAGGCCTGGGCACAAGTGCGGGCTAGGCTTAAGGCCTGGGCACAAGTGCGGGCTAGGCTTAAGGCCTGGGCACAAGTGCGGGCTAGGCTTAAGGCCTGGGCACAAGTGCGGGCTAGGCTTAAGGCCTGGGCACAAGTGCGGGCTAGGCTTAAGGCCTGGGCACAAGTGCGGGCTAGGCTTAAGGCCTGGGCACAAGTGCGGGCTAGGCTTAAGGCCTGGGCACAAGTGCGGGCTAGGCTTAAGGCCTGGGCACAAGTGCGGGCTAGGCTTAAGGCCTGGGCACAAGTGCGGGCTAGGCTTAAGGCCTGGGCACAAGTGCGGGCTAGGCTTAAGGCCTGGGCACAAGTGCGGGCAAGGCTTAAGGCCTGGGCACAAGTGCGGGCTAGGCTTAAGGCCTGGGCACAAGTGCGGGTTAGGCTTAAGGCCTGGGCACAAGTGCGGGCTAGGCTTAAGGCCTGGGCACAAGTGCGGGCAAGGCTTAAGGCCTGGGCACAAGTGCGGGCTAGGCTTAAGGCCTGGGCACAAGTGCAGGCTAGGCTTAAGGCCTGGGCACAAGTGCAGGCTAGGCTTAAGGCCTGGGCACAAGTGCAGTGCTGGCTAGGATCAAGGCAGGGGCCACAAGTGCCGGCTAGGCTTAAGGCATGGGCACAAGTGCGGGCTAGGCTTAAGGCCGGGGCACAAGTGCGGGCTAGGCTTAAGGCCGGGGCACAAGTGCGGGCTAGGCTTAAGGCCTGGGCACAAGTGCGGGCTAGGCTTAAGGCCTGGGCACAAGTGCGGGCTAGGCTTAAGGCCTGGGCACAAGTGCGGGCAAGGCTTAAGGCCTGGGCACAAGTGCGGGCTAGGCTTAAGGCCTGGGCACAAGTGCGGGTTAGGCTTAAGGCCTGGGCACAAGTGCGGGCTAGGCTTAAGGCCTGGGCACAAGTGCGGGCAAGGCTTAAGGCCTGGGCACAAGTGCGGGCTAGGCTTAAGGCCTGGGCACAAGTGCAGGCTAGGCTTAAGGCCTGGGCACAAGTGCAGGCTAGGCTTAAGGCCTGGGCACAAGTGCAGTGCTGGCTAGGATCAAGGCAGGGGCCACAAGTGCCGGCTAGGCTTAAGGCATGGGCACAAGTGCGGGCTAGGCTTAAGGCCGGGGCACAAGTGCGGGCTAGGCTTAAGGCCGGGGCACAAGTGCGGGCTAGGCTTAAGGCCTGGGCACAAGTGCGGGCTAGGCTTAAGGCCTGGGCACAAGTGCGGGCTAAGCTTAAGGCCTGGGCACAAGTGCGGGCTAGGCTTAAGGCCTGGGCACAAGTGCGGGCTAAGCTTAAGGCCGGGGCACAAGTGCGGGCTAGGCTTAAGGCCGGGGCACAAGTGCGGGCTAGGCTTAAGGCCTGGGCACAAGTGCGGGCTAGGCTTACGGCCTGGGCACAAGTGCGGGCTAGGCTTTAGGCCTGGGCACAAGTGCGGGCTAGGCTTAAGGCCTGGGCACAAGTGCGGGCTAGGCTTAAGGCCTGGGCACAAGTGCGGGCTAGGCTTAAGGCCTGGGCAAAAGTGCGGGCTAGGCTTAAGGCCTGGGCACAAGTGCGGGCTAGGCTTAAGGCCTGGGCACAAGTGCGGGCTAGGCTTAAGGCCTGGGCACAAGTGCGGGCTAGGCTTAAGGCAGGGGCACAAGTGCGGGCTAGGCTTAAGGCTGGGGCACAAGTGCGGGCTAGGCTTAAGGCAGGGGCACAAGTGCGGGCTAGGATTAAGGCAGGGGCACAAGTGCGGGCTCGGCTTAAGGCAGGGGCACAAGTGCGGGCTAGGCTTAAGGCAAGGGCACTAGTGCGGGCTCGGCTTAAGGCCGGGGCACAAGTGCGGGCTCGGCTTAAGGCCGGGGCACAAGTGCGGGCTAGGCTTAAGGCCGGGGCACAAGTGCGGGCTAGGCTTAAGGCCTGGGCACAAGTGCGGGCTAAGCTTAAGGCCGGGGCACAAGTGCGGGCTAAGCTTAAGGCCGGGGCACAAGTGCGGGCTAGGCTTAAGGCCGGGGCACAAGTGCGGGCTAGGCTTAAGGCCTGGGCACAAGTGCGTGCTAGGCTCAAGGCCTGGGCACAAGTGCGGGCTAGGCTTAAGGCAGGGGCACAAGTGCGGGCTAGGCTTAAGGCAGGGGCACAAGTGCGGGCTAGGCTTAAGGCAGGGGCACAAGTGCGGGCTAGGATTAAGGCAGGGGCACAAGTGCGGGCTCGGCTTAAGGCAGGGGCACAAGTGCGGGTTCGGCTTAAGGCAGGGGCACTGGTGCGGGCTCGGCTTAAGGCCGGGGCACAAGTGCGGGCTCGGCTTAAGGCCGGGGCACAAGTGCGGGCTCGGCTTAAGGCCGGGGCACAAGTGCGGGCTCGGCTTAAGGCCGGGGCACAAGTGCGGGCTCGGCTTAAGGCCGGGGCACAAGTGCGGGCTCGGCTTAAGGCCGGGGCACAAGTGCGGGCTAGGCTTAAGGCCGGGGCACAAGTGCGGGCTAGGCTTAAGGCCAGGGCACAAGTGTGGGCTAGGCTTAAGGCCGGGGCACAAGTGCGGGCTAGGCTTAAGGCCTGGGCACAAGTGCGGGCTAAGCTTAAGGCCGGGGCACAAGTGCGGGCTAAGCTTAAGGCCGGGGCACAAGTGCGGGCTAGGCTTAAGGCCGGGGCACAAGTGCGGGCTAGGCTTAAGGCCTGGGCACAAATGCGTGCTAGGCTTAAGGCCTGGGCACAAGTGCGGGCTAGGCTTAAGGCCTGGGCACAAGTGCGGGCTAGGCTTAAAGCCTGGGCACAAGTGCGGGCTAGGCTTAAGGCTTGGGCACAAGTGCGGGCTAGGCTTAAGGCAGGGGCACAAGTGCGGGCTAGGCTTAAGGCCTGGGCACAAGTGCGGGTTAGGCTTAAGGCCTGGGCACAAGTGCGGGCTAGGCTTAAGGCCTGGGCACAAGTGCGGGCAAGGCTTAAGGCCTGGGCACAAGTGCGGGCTAGGCTTAAGGCCTGGGCACAAGTGCGGGTTAGGCTTAAGGCCTGGGCACAAGTGCGGGCTAGGCTTAAGGCCTGGGCACAAGTGCGGGCAAGGCTTAAGGCCTGGGCACAAGTGCGGGCTAGGCTTAAGGCCTGGGCACAAGTGCAGGCTAGGCTTAAGGCCTGGGCACAAGTGCAGGCTAGGCTTAAGGCCTGGGCACAAGTGCAGTGCTGGCTAGGATCAAGGCAGGGGCCACAAGTGCCGGCTAGGCTTAAGGCATGGGCACAAGTGCTGGCTAGGATCAAGGCAGGAGGCACAAGTGCGGGCTAGGCTTAAGGCCTGGGCACAAGTGCGGGTGAGGCTTAAGGCCTGGGCACAAGTGCGGGCTAGGCTTAAGGCCTGGGCACAAGTGCGGGCTAAGCTTAAGGCCGGGGCACAAGTGCGGGCTAAGCTTAAGGCCGGGGCACAAGTGCGGGCTAGGCTTAAGGCCGGAGCACAAGTGCGGGCTAGGCTTAAGGCCTGGGCACAAGTGCGGGCTAGGCTTAAGGCCTGGGCACAAGTGCGGGTTAGGCTTAAGGCCTGGGCACAAGTGCGGGTTAGGCTTAAGGCCTGGGCACAAGTGCGGGCTAGGCTTAAGGCCTGGGCACAAGTGCGGGCTAGGCTTAAGGCCTGGGCACAAGTGCAGGCTAGGCTTCAGGCCTGGGCACAAGTGCAGGCTAGGCTTAAGGCCTGGGCACAAGTGCAGTGCTGGCTAGGATCAAGGCAGGGGCCACAAGTGCCGGCTAGGCTTAAGGCATGGGCACAAGTGCCAGCCAGGCTTAAGGCCTGGGCACAAGTGCGGGCTAGGCTTAAGGCATGGGCACAAGTGCAGTGCTGGCCAGGATCAAGGCAGGGGGCACAAGTGCTGGCTAGGCTTAAGGCATTCAGCTAACTCTTTGCACTCTTTGCATAAAGGGTTAGGCACCCATAGGGGTGAAGAGCTAGCTTTCACCCCTCTACTCTGTACTTGGACATTTAGGACTAGATCCTTTGTTATACAGTGCGGAGCCTCTCCATAACCCCATGCTCCAAGCGACCAGGCACTTCTTGTCTGTCCTCCGTAAATGGGTAATGCCTTCTTCCCCAATTACAGTCGTGCATGCGCATTCAGACGGGACAAGAGCGAAGAGCGTAAAGCTGGCCCTATGTGCATAACCAACATGAAGCTGAAGACAAAAACAAACAAACAAGCATTCAAGGGGCTCAAAAGTGCAGGCTAGGCTTAAGGCCTGGGCACAAGTGCGGGTTAGGCTTAAGGCCTGGGCACAAGTGCTGGCTAGGATCAAGGCAGGGGGCACAAGTGCGGGCTAGGCTTAAGGCCTGGGCACAAGTGCGGGCTAGGCTTAAGGCCTGGGCACAAGTGCGAGCTAGGCTTAAGGCCTGGGCACAAGTGCGAGCTAGGCTTAAGGCCTGGGCACAAGTGCGGGCTAGGCTTAAGGCCTGGGCACAAGTGCGGGCTAGGCTTAAGGCCTGGGCACAAGTGCGGGCTAGGCTTAAGGCCTGGGCACAAGTGCGGGCTAGGCTTAAGGCCTGGGCACAAGTGCGGGCTAGGCTTAACGCCTGGGCACAAGTGCGGGCTAGGCTTAAGGCCTGGGCACAAGTGCGGGCTAGGCTTAAGGCCTGGGCACAAGTGCGGGCTAGGCTTAAGGCCTGGGCACAAGTGCGGGCTAGGCTTAAGGCCTGGGCACAAGTGCGGGCTAGGCTTAAGGCCTGGGCACAAGTGCGGGCTAGGCTTAAGGCCTGGGCACAAGTGCGGGCAAGGCTTAAGGCCTGGGCACAAGTGCGGGCTAGGCTTAAGGCCTGGGCACAAGTGCGGGTTAGGCTTAAGGCCTGGGCACAAGTGCGGGCTAGGCTTAAGGCCTGGGCACAAGTGCGGGCAAGGCTTAAGGCCTGGGCACAAGTGCGGGCTAGGCTTAAGGCCTGGGCACAAGTGCAGGCTAGGCTTAAGGCCTGGGCACAAGTGCAGGCTAGGCTTAAGGCCTGGGCACAAGTGCAGTGCTGGCTAGGATCAAGGCAGGGGCCAAAAGTGCTGGCTAGGCTTAAGGCATGGGCACAAGTGCTGGCTAGGATCAAGGCAGGAGGCACAAGTGCGGGCTAGGCTTAAGGCCTGGGCACAAGTGCGGGTGAGGCTTAAGGCCTGGGCACAAGTGCGGGCTAGGCTTAAGGCCTGGGCACAAGTGCGGGCTAAGCTTAAGGCCGGGGCACAAGTGCGGGCTAAGCTTAAGGCCGGGGCACAAGTGCGGGCTAGGCTTAAGGCCGGAGCACAAGTGCGGGCTAGGCTTAAGGCCTGGGCACAAGTGCGGGCTAGGCTTAAGGCCTGGGCACAAGTGCGGGTTAGGCTTAAGGCCTGGGCACAAGTGCGGGTTAGGCTTAAGGCCTGGGCACAAGTGCGGGCTAGGCTTAAGGCCTGGGCACAAGTGCGGGCTAGGCTTAAGGCCTGGGCACAAGTGCAGGCTAGGCTTCAGGCCTGGGCACAAGTGCAGGCTAGGCTTAAGGCCTGGGCACAAGTGCAGTGCTGGCTAGGATCAAGGCAGGGGCCACAAGTGCCGGCTAGGCTTAAGGCATGGGCACAAGTGCCAGCCAGGCTTAAGGCCTGGGCACAAGTGCGGGCTAGGCTTAAGGCATGGGCACAAGTGCAGTGCTGGCCAGGATCAAGGCAGGGGGCACAAGTGCTGGCTAGGCTTAAGGCATTCAGCTAACTCTTTGCACTCTTTGCATAAAGGGTTAGGCACCCATAGGGGTGAAGAGCTAGCTTTCACCCCTCTACTCTGTACTTGGACATTTAGGACTAGATCCTTTGTTATACAGTGCGGAGCCTCTCCATAACCCCATGCTCCAAGCGACCAGGCACTTCTTGTCTGTCCTCCGTAAATGGGTAATGCCTTCTTCCCCAATTACAGTCGTGCATGCGCATTCAGACGGGACAAGAGCGAAGAGCGTAAAGCTGGCCCTATGTGCATAACCAACATGAAGCTGAAGACAAAAACAAACAAACAAGCATTCAAGGGGCTCAAAAGTGCAGGCTAGGCTTAAGGCCTGGGCACAAGTGCGGGTTAGGCTTAAGGCCTGGGCACAAGTGCTGGCTAGGATCAAGGCAGGGGGCACAAGTGCGGGCTAGGCTTAAGGCCTGGGCACAAGTGCGGGCTAGGCTTAAGGCCTGGGCACAAGTGCGAGCTAGGCTTAAGGCCTGGGCACAAGTGCGGGCTAGGCTTAAGGCCTGGGCACAAGTGCGGGCTAGGCTTAAGGCCTGGGCACAAGTGCGGGCTAGGCTTAAGGCCTGGGCACAAGTGCGGGCTAGGCTTAAGGCCTGGGCACAAGTGCGGGCTAGGCTTAAGGCCTGGGCACAAGTGCGGGCTAGGCTTAAGGCCTGGGCACAAGTGCGGGCTAGGCTTAAGGCCTGGGCACAAGTGCGGGCTAGGCTTAACGCCTGGGCACAAGTGCGGGCTAGGCTTAAGGCCTGGGCACAAGTGCGGGCTAGGCTTAAGGCCTGGGCACAAGTGCGGGCTAGGCTTAAGGCCTGGGCACAAGTGCGGGCTAGGCTTAAGGCCTGGGCACAAGTGCGGGCTAGGCTTAAGGCCTGGGCACAAGTGCGGGCTAGGCTTAAGGCCTGGGCACAAGTGCGTGCTAGGCTTAAGGCCTGGGCACAAGTGCGGGCTAGGCTTAAGGCCTGGGCACAAGTGCGGGCTAGGCTTAAGGCCTGGGCACAAGTGCGGGCTAGGCTTAAGGCCTGGGCACAAGTGCGGGCTAGGCTTAAGGCAGGGGCACAAGTGCGGGCTAGGTTTAAGGCCTGGGCACAAGTGCGGGCTAGGCTTAAGGCCTGGGCACAAGTGCGGGCTAGGATCAAGGCAGGGGGCACAAGTGCGGGCTAGGATCAAGGCAGGGGGCACAAGTGCAGGCTAGGCTTAAGGCCTGGGCACAAGTGCGGGCTAGGCTTAAGGCCGGGGCACAAGTGCGGGCTAGGCTTAAGGCCGGGGCACAAGTGCGGGCTAGGCTTAAGGCCTGGGCACAAGTGCAGCCTAGGCTTAAGGCCTGGGCACAAGTGCGGGCTAAGCTTAAGGCCGGGGCACAAGTGCGGGCTAGGCTTAAGGCCGGGGCACAAGTGCGGGCTAGGCTTAAGGCCTGGGCACAAGTGCGGGCTAGGCTTACGGCCTGGGCACAAGTGCGGGCTAGGCTTTAGGCCTGGGCACAAGTGCGGGCTAGGCTTAAGGCCTGGGCACAAGTGCGGGCTAGGCTTAAGGCCTGGGCACAAGTGCGGGCTAGGCTTAAGGCCTGGGCACAAGTGCGGGCTAGGCTTAAGGCAGGGGCACAAGTGCGGGCTAGGCTTAAGGCTGGGGCACAAGTGCGGGCTAGGCTTAAGGCAGGGGCACAAGTGCGGGCTAGGATTAAGGCAGGGGCACAAGTGCGGGCTCGGCATAAGGCAGGGGCACAAGTGCGGGTTCGGCTTAAGGCAAGTGCACTAGTGCGGGCTCGGCTTAAGGCCGGGGCACAAGTGCGGGCTCGGCTTAAGGCCGGGGCACAAGTGCGGGCTAGGCTTAAGGCCGGGGCACAAGTGCGGGCTAGGCTTAAGGCCTGGGCACAAGTGCGGGCTAAGCTTAAGGCCGGGGCACAAGTGCGGGCTAAGCTTAAGGCCGGGGCACAAGTGCGGGCTAGGCTTAAGGTCGGGGCACAAGTGCGGGCTAGGCTTAAGGCCTGGGCACAAGTGCGTGCTAGGCTCAAGGCCTGGGCACAAGTGCGGGCTAGGCTTAAGGCCGGGGCACAAGTGCGGGCTAGGCTTAAGGCCTGGGCACAAGTGCGGGCTAAGCTTAAGGCCGGGGCACAAGTGCGGGCTAAGCTTAAGGCCGGGGCACAAGTGCGGGCTAGGCTTAAGGCCGGGGCACAAGTGCGGGCTAGGCTTAAGGCCTGGGCACAAGTGCGTGCTAGGCTCAAGGCCTGGGCACAAGTGCGGGCTAGGCTTAAGGCAGGGGCACAAGTGCGGGCTAGGCTTAAGGCAGGGGCACAAGTGCGGGCTAGGCTTAAGGCAGGGGCACAAGTGCGGGCTAGGATTAAGGCAGGGGCACAAGTGCGGGCTCGGCTTAAGGCAGGGGCACAAGTGCGGGTTCGGCTTAAGGCAGGGGCACTGGTGCGGGCTCGGCTTAAGGCCGGGGCACAAGTGCGGGCTCGGCTTAAGGCCGGGGCACAAGTGCGGGCTCGGCTTAAGGCCGGGGCACAAGTGCGGGCTCGGCTTAAGGCCGGGGCACAAGTGTGGGCTCGGCTTAAGGCCGGGGCACAAGTGCGGGCTCGGCTTAAGGCCGGGGCACAAGTGCGGGCTAGGCTTAAGGCCGGGGCACAAGTGCGGGCTAGGCTTAAGGCCGGGGCACAAGTGCGGGCTAGGCTTAAGGCCAGGGCACAAGTGCGGGCTAGGCTTAAGGCCAGGGCACAAGTGCGGGCTAGGCTTAAGGCCGGGGCACAAGTGCGGGCTAGGCTTAAGGCCTGGGCACAAGTGCGGGCTAAGCTTAAGGCCGGGGCACAAGTGCGGGCTAAGCTTAAGGCCGGGGCACAAGTGCGGGCTAGGCTTAAGGCCGGGGCACAAGTGCGGGCTAGGCTTAAGGCCTGGGCACAAGTGCGTGCTAGGCTTAAGGCCTGGGCACAAGTGCGGGCTAGGCTTAAGGCCTGGGCACAAGTGCGGGCTAGGCTTAAAGCCTGGGCACAAGTGCGGGCTAGGCTTAAGGCCTGGGCACAAGTGCGGGCTAGGCTTAAGGCAGGGGCACAAGTGCGGGCTAGGATCAAGGCAGGGGGCACAAGTGCGGGCTAGGCTTAAGGCCTGGGCACAAGTGCGGGCTAGGCTTAAGGCCTGGGCACAAGTGCAGTGCTGGCTAGGATCAAGGCAGGGGCCACAAGTGCCAGCTAGGCTTAAGGCATGGGCACAAGTGCCAGCCAGGCTTAAGGCCTGGGCACAAGTGCGGGCTAGGCTTAAGGCCTGGGCACAAGTGCGGGCAAGGCTTAAGGCCTGGGCACAAGTGCGGGCTAGGCTTAAGGCCTGGGCACAAGTGCGGGTTAGGCTTAAGGCCTGGGCACAAGTGCGGGCTAGGCTTAAGGCCTGGGCACAAGTGCGGGCAAGGCTTAAGGCCTGGGCACAAGTGCGGGCTAGGCTTAAGGCCTGGGCACAAGTGCAGGCTAGGCTTAAGGCCTGGGCACAAGTGCAGGCTAGGCTTAAGGCCTGGGCACAAGTGCAGTGCTGGCTAGGATCAAGGCAGGGGCCACAAGTGCCGGCTAGGCTTAAGGCATGGGCACAAGTGCTGGCTAGGATCAAGGCAGGAGGCACAAGTGCGGGCTAGGCTTAAGGCCTGGGCACAAGTGCGGGTGAGGCTTAAGGCCTGGGCACAAGTGCGGGCTAGGCTTAAGGCCTGGGCACAAGTGCGGGCTAAGCTTAAGGCCGGGGCACAAGTGCGGGCTAAGCTTAAGGCCGGGGCACAAGTGCGGGCTAGGCTTAAGGCCGGAGCACAAGTGCGGGCTAGGCTTAAGGCCTGGGCACAAGTGCGGGCTAGGCTTAAGGCCTGGGCACAAGTGCGGGTTAGGCTTAAGGCCTGGGCACAAGTGCGGGTTAGGCTTAAGGCCTGGGCACAAGTGCGGGCTAGGCTTAAGGCCTGGGCACAAGTGCGGGCTAGGCTTAAGGCCTGGGCACAAGTGCAGGCTAGGCTTCAGGCCTGGGCACAAGTGCAGGCTAGGCTTAAGGCCTGGGCACAAGTGCAGTGCTGGCTAGGATCAAGGCAGGGGCCACAAGTGCCGGCTAGGCTTAAGGCATGGGCACAAGTGCCAGCCAGGCTTAAGGCCTGGGCACAAGTGCGGGCTAGGCTTAAGGCATGGGCACAAGTGCAGTGCTGGCCAGGATCAAGGCAGGGGGCACAAGTGCTGGCTAGGCTTAAGGCATTCAGCTAACTCTTTGCACTCTTTGCATAAAGGGTTAGGCACCCATAGGGGTGAAGAGCTAGCTTTCACCCCTCTACTCTGTACTTGGACATTTAGGACTAGATCCTTTGTTATACAGTGCGGAGCCTCTCCATAACCCCATGCTCCAAGCGACCAGGCACTTCTTGTCTGTCCTCCGTAAATGGGTAATGCCTTCTTCCCCAATTACAGTCGTGCATGCGCATTCAGACGGGACAAGAGCGAAGAGCGTAAAGCTGGCCCTATGTGCATAACCAACATGAAGCTGAAGACAAAAACAAACAAACAAGCATTCAAGGGGCTCAAAAGTGCAGGCTAGGCTTAAGGCCTGGGCACAAGTGCGGGTTAGGCTTAAGGCCTGGGCACAAGTGCTGGCTAGGATCAAGGCAGGGGGCACAAGTGCGGGCTAGGCTTAAGGCCTGGGCACAAGTGCGGGCTAGGCTTAAGGCCTGGGCACAAGTGCGAGCTAGGCTTAAGGCCTGGGCACAAGTGCGGGCTAGGCTTAAGGCCTGGGCACAAGTGCGGGCTAGGCTTAAGGCCTGGGCACAAGTGCGGGCTAGGCTTAAGGCCTGGGCACAAGTGCGGGCTAGGCTTAAGGCCTGGGCACAAGTGCGGGCTAGGCTTAAGGCCTGGGCACAAGTGCGGGCTAGGCTTAACGCCTGGGCACAAGTGCGGGCTAGGCTTAAGGCCTGGGCACAAGTGCGGGCTAGGCTTAAGGCCTGGGCACAAGTGCGGGCTAGGCTTAAGGCCTGGGCACAAGTGCGGGCTAGGCTTAAGGCCTGGGCACAAGTGCGGGCTAGGCTTAAGGCCTGGGCACAAGTGCGGGCTAGGCTTAAGGCCTGGGCACAAGTGCGGGCAAGGCTTAAGGCCTGGGCACAAGTGCGGGCTAGGCTTAAGGCCTGGGCACAAGTGCGGGTTAGGCTTAAGGCCTGGGCACAAGTGCGGGCTAGGCTTAAGGCCTGGGCACAAGTGCGGGCAAGGCTTAAGGCCTGGGCACAAGTGCGGGCTAGGCTTAAGGCCTGGGCACAAGTGCAGGCTAGGCTTAAGGCCTGGGCACAAGTGCAGGCTAGGCTTAAGGCCTGGGCACAAGTGCAGTGCTGGCTAGGATCAAGGCAGGGGCCAAAAGTGCTGGCTAGGCTTAAGGCATGGGCACAAGTGCTGGCTAGGATCAAGGCAGGAGGCACAAGTGCGGGCTAGGCTTAAGGCCTGGGCACAAGTGCGGGTGAGGCTTAAGGCCTGGGCACAAGTGCGGGCTAGGCTTAAGGCCTGGGCACAAGTGCGGGCTAAGCTTAAGGCCGGGGCACAAGTGCGGGCTAAGCTTAAGGCCGGGGCACAAGTGCGGGCTAGGCTTAAGGCCGGAGCACAAGTGCGGGCTAGGCTTAAGGCCTGGGCACAAGTGCGGGCTAGGCTTAAGGCCTGGGCACAAGTGCGGGTTAGGCTTAAGGCCTGGGCACAAGTGCGGGTTAGGCTTAAGGCCTGGGCACAAGTGCGGGCTAGGCTTAAGGCCTGGGCACAAGTGCGGGCTAGGCTTAAGGCCTGGGCACAAGTGCAGGCTAGGCTTCAGGCCTGGGCACAAGTGCAGGCTAGGCTTAAGGCCTGGGCACAAGTGCAGTGCTGGCTAGGATCAAGGCAGGGGCCACAAGTGCCGGCTAGGCTTAAGGCATGGGCACAAGTGCCAGCCAGGCTTAAGGCCTGGGCACAAGTGCGGGCTAGGCTTAAGGCATGGGCACAAGTGCAGTGCTGGCCAGGATCAAGGCAGGGGGCACAAGTGCTGGCTAGGCTTAAGGCATTCAGCTAACTCTTTGCACTCTTTGCATAAAGGGTTAGGCACCCATAGGGGTGAAGAGCTAGCTTTCACCCCTCTACTCTGTACTTGGACATTTAGGACTAGATCCTTTGTTATACAGTGCGGAGCCTCTCCATAACCCCATGCTCCAAGCGACCAGGCACTTCTTGTCTGTCCTCCGTAAATGGGTAATGCCTTCTTCCCCAATTACAGTCGTGCATGCGCATTCAGACGGGACAAGAGCGAAGAGCGTAAAGCTGGCCCTATGTGCATAACCAACATGAAGCTGAAGACAAAAACAAACAAACAAGCATTCAAGGGGCTCAAAAGTGCAGGCTAGGCTTAAGGCCTGGGCACAAGTGCGGGTTAGGCTTAAGGCCTGGGCACAAGTGCTGGCTAGGATCAAGGCAGGGGGCACAAGTGCGGGCTAGGCTTAAGGCCTGGGCACAAGTGCGGGCTAGGCTTAAGGCCTGGGCACAAGTGCGAGCTAGGCTTAAGGCCTGGGCACAAGTGCGGGCTAGGCTTAAGGCCTGGGCACAAGTGCGGGCTAGGCTTAAGGCCTGGGCACAAGTGCGGGCTAGGCTTAAGGCCTGGGCACAAGTGCGGGCTAGGCTTAAGGCCTGGGCACAAGTGCGGGCTAGGCTTAAGGCCTGGGCACAAGTGCGGGCTAGGCTTAAGGCCTGGGCACAAGTGCGGGCTAGGCTTAAGGCCTGGGCACAAGTGCGGGCTAGGCTTAACGCCTGGGCACAAGTGCGGGCTAGGCTTAAGGCCTGGGCACAAGTGCGGGCTAGGCTTAAGGCCTGGGCACAAGTGCGGGCTAGGCTTAAGGCCTGGGCACAAGTGCGGGCTAGGCTTAAGGCCTGGGCACAAGTGCGGGCTAGGCTTAAGGCCTGGGCACAAGTGCGGGCTAGGCTTAAGGCCTGGGCACAAGTGCGTGCTAGGCTTAAGGCCTGGGCACAAGTGCGGGCTAGGCTTAAGGCCTGGGCACAAGTGCGGGCTAGGCTTAAGGCCTGGGCACAAGTGCGGGCTAGGCTTAAGGCCTGGGCACAAGTGCGGGCTAGGCTTAAGGCAGGGGCACAAGTGCGGGCTAGGTTTAAGGCCTGGGCACAAGTGCGGGCTAGGCTTAAGGCCTGGGCACAAGTGCGGGCTAGGATCAAGGCAGGGGGCACAAGTGCGGGCTAGGATCAAGGCAGGGGGCACAAGTGCAGGCTAGGCTTAAGGCCTGGGCACAAGTGCGGGCTAGGCTTAAGGCCGGGGCACAAGTGCGGGCTAGGCTTAAGGCCGGGGCACAAGTGCGGGCTAGGCTTAAGGCCTGGGCACAAGTGCAGCCTAGGCTTAAGGCCTGGGCACAAGTGCGGGCTAAGCTTAAGGCCGGGGCACAAGTGCGGGCTAGGCTTAAGGCCGGGGCACAAGTGCGGGCTAGGCTTAAGGCCTGGGCACAAGTGCGGGCTAGGCTTACGGCCTGGGCACAAGTGCGGGCTAGGCTTTAGGCCTGGGCACAAGTGCGGGCTAGGCTTAAGGCCTGGGCACAAGTGCGGGCTAGGCTTAAGGCCTGGGCACAAGTGCGGGCTAGGCTTAAGGCCTGGGCACAAGTGCGGGCTAGGCTTAAGGCAGGGGCACAAGTGCGGGCTAGGCTTAAGGCTGGGGCACAAGTGCGGGCTAGGCTTAAGGCAGGGGCACAAGTGCGGGCTAGGATTAAGGCAGGGGCACAAGTGCGGGCTCGGCATAAGGCAGGGGCACAAGTGCGGGTTCGGCTTAAGGCAAGTGCACTAGTGCGGGCTCGGCTTAAGGCCGGGGCACAAGTGCGGGCTCGGCTTAAGGCCGGGGCACAAGTGCGGGCTAGGCTTAAGGCCGGGGCACAAGTGCGGGCTAGGCTTAAGGCCTGGGCACAAGTGCGGGCTAAGCTTAAGGCCGGGGCACAAGTGCGGGCTAAGCTTAAGGCCGGGGCACAAGTGCGGGCTAGGCTTAAGGTCGGGGCACAAGTGCGGGCTAGGCTTAAGGCCTGGGCACAAGTGCGTGCTAGGCTCAAGGCCTGGGCACAAGTGCGGGCTAGGCTTAAGGCCGGGGCACAAGTGCGGGCTAGGCTTAAGGCCTGGGCACAAGTGCGGGCTAAGCTTAAGGCCGGGGCACAAGTGCGGGCTAAGCTTAAGGCCGGGGCACAAGTGCGGGCTAGGCTTAAGGCCGGGGCACAAGTGCGGGCTAGGCTTAAGGCCTGGGCACAAGTGCGTGCTAGGCTCAAGGCCTGGGCACAAGTGCGGGCTAGGCTTAAGGCAGGGGCACAAGTGCGGGCTAGGCTTAAGGCAGGGGCACAAGTGCGGGCTAGGCTTAAGGCAGGGGCACAAGTGCGGGCTAGGATTAAGGCAGGGGCACAAGTGCGGGCTCGGCTTAAGGCAGGGGCACAAGTGCGGGTTCGGCTTAAGGCAGGGGCACTGGTGCGGGCTCGGCTTAAGGCCGGGGCACAAGTGCGGGCTCGGCTTAAGGCCGGGGCACAAGTGCGGGCTCGGCTTAAGGCCGGGGCACAAGTGCGGGCTCGGCTTAAGGCCGGGGCACAAGTGTGGGCTCGGCTTAAGGCCGGGGCACAAGTGCGGGCTCGGCTTAAGGCCGGGGCACAAGTGCGGGCTAGGCTTAAGGCCGGGGCACAAGTGCGGGCTAGGCTTAAGGCCGGGGCACAAGTGCGGGCTAGGCTTAAGGCCAGGGCACAAGTGCGGGCTAGGCTTAAGGCCAGGGCACAAGTGCGGGCTAGGCTTAAGGCCGGGGCACAAGTGCGGGCTAGGCTTAAGGCCTGGGCACAAGTGCGGGCTAAGCTTAAGGCCGGGGCACAAGTGCGGGCTAAGCTTAAGGCCGGGGCACAAGTGCGGGCTAGGCTTAAGGCCGGGGCACAAGTGCGGGCTAGGCTTAAGGCCTGGGCACAAGTGCGTGCTAGGCTTAAGGCCTGGGCACAAGTGCGGGCTAGGCTTAAGGCCTGGGCACAAGTGCGGGCTAGGCTTAAAGCCTGGGCACAAGTGCGGGCTAGGCTTAAGGCCTGGGCACAAGTGCGGGCTAGGCTTAAGGCAGGGGCACAAGTGCGGGCTAGGATCAAGGCAGGGGGCACAAGTGCGGGCTAGGCTTAAGGCCTGGGCACAAGTGCGGGCTAGGCTTAAGGCCTGGGCACAAGTGCAGTGCTGGCTAGGATCAAGGCAGGGGCCACAAGTGCCAGCTAGGCTTAAGGCATGGGCACAAGTGCCAGCCAGGCTTAAGGCCTGGGCACAAGTGCGGGCTAGGCTTAAGGCCTGGGCACAAGTGCGGGCTAGGCTTAAGGCCTGGGCACAAGTGCGGGCTAAGCTTAAGGCCGGGGCACAAGTGCGGGCTAGGCTTAAGGCCGGGGCACAAGTGCGGGCTAGGCTTAAGGCCTGGGCACAAGTGCGGGCTAGGCTTACGGCCTGGGCACAAGTGCGGGCTAGGCTTTAGGCCTTGGCACAAGTGCGGGCTAGGCTTAAGGCCTGGGCACAAGTGCGGGCTAGGCTTAAGGCCTGGGCACAAGTGCGGGCTAGGCTTAAGGCCTAGGCACAAGTGCGGGCTAGGCTTAAGGCCTGGGCACAAGTGCGGGCTAGGCTTAAGGCAGGGGCACAAGTGCGGGCTAGGCTTAAGGCAGGGGCACAAGTGCGGGCTAGGATTAAGGCAGGGGCACAAGTGCGGGCTCGGCTTAAGGCAGGGGCACAAGTGCGGGTTCGGCTTAAGGCAGGGGCACTGGTGCGGGCTCGGCTTAAGGCCGGGGCACATGTGCGGGCTCGGCTTAAGGCCGGGGCACAAGTGCGGGCTCGGCTTAAGGCCGGGGCACAAGTGCGGGCTCGGCTTAAGGCCGGGGCACAAGTGCGGGCTCGGCTTAAGGCCGGGGCACAAGTGTGGGCTCGGCTTAAGGCCGGGGCACAAGTGCGGGCTCGGTTTAAGGCCGGGGCACAAGTGCGGGCTAGGCTTAAGGCCTGGGCACAAGTGCGGGCTAGGCTTACGGCCTGGGCACAAGTGCGGGCTAGGCTTTAGGCCTGGGCACAAGTGCGGGCTAGGCTTAAGGCCTGGGCACAAGTGCGGGCTAGGCTTAAGGCCTGGGCACAAGTGCGGGCTAGGCTTAAGGCCTGGGCAAAAGTGCGGGCTAGGCTTAAGGCCTGGGCACAAGTGCGGGCTAGGCTTAAGGCCTGGGCACAAGTGCGGGCTAGGCTTAAGGCCTGGGCACAAGTGCGGGCTAGGCTTAAGGCAGGGGCACAAGTGCGGGCTAGGCTTAAGGCTGGGGCACAAGTGCGAGCTAGGCTTAAGGCAGGGGCACAAGTGCGGGCTAGGATTAAGGCAGGGGCACAAGTGCGGGCTCGGCTTAAGGCAGGGGCACAAGTGCGGGTTCGGCTTAAGGCAAGGGCACTAGTGCGGGCTCAAATTAAGGCCGGGGCACAAGTGCGGGCTCGGCTTAAGGCCGGGGCACAAGTGCGGGCTAGGCTTAAGGCCGGGGCACAAGTGCGGGCTAGGCTTAAGGCCTGGGCACAAGTGCGGGCTAAGCTTAAGGCCGGGGCACAAGTGCGGGCTAAGCTTAAGGCCGGGGCACAAGTGCGGGCTAGGCTTAAGGCCGGGGCACAAGTGCGGGCTAGGCTTAAGGCCTGGGCACAAGTGCGTGCTAGGCTCAAGGCCTGGGCACAAGTGCGGGCTAGGCTTAAGGCCTGGGCACAAGTGCGGGCTAGGCTTAAGGCAGGGGCACAAGTGCGGGCTAGGCTTAAGGCAGGGTCACAAGTGCGGGCTCGGCTTAAGGCAGGGGCACAAGTGCGGGTTCGGCTTAAGGCCGGGGCACAAGTGCGGGCTCGGTTTAAGGCCGGGGCACAAGTGCGGGCTAGGCTTAAGGCCTGGGCACAAGTGCGGGCTAGGCTTACGGCCTGGGCACAAGTGCGGGCTAGGCTTTAGGCCTGGGCACAAGTGCGGGCTAGGCTTAAGGCCTGGGCACAAGTGCGGGCTAGGCTTAAGGCCTGGGCACAAGTGCGGGCTAGGCTTAAGGCCTGGGCAAAAGTGCGGGCTAGGCTTAAGGCCTGGGCACAAGTGCGGGCTAGGCTTAAGGCCTGGGCACAAGTGCGGGCTAGGCTTAAGGCCTGGGCACAAGTGCGGGCTAGGCTTAAGGCAGGGGCACAAGTGCGGGCTAGGCTTAAGGCTGGGGCACAAGTGCGAGCTAGGCTTAAGGCAGGGGCACAAGTGCGGGCTAGGATTAAGGCAGGGGCACAAGTGCGGGCTCGGCTTAAGGCAGGGGCACAAGTGCGGGTTCGGCTTAAGGCAAGGGCACTAGTGCGGGCTCAAATTAAGGCCGGGGCACAAGTGCGGGCTCGGCTTAAGGCCGGGGCACAAGTGCGGGCTAGGCTTAAGGCCGGGGCACAAGTGCGGGCTAGGCTTAAGGCCTGGGCACAAGTGCGGGCTAAGCTTAAGGCCGGGGCACAAGTGCGGGCTAAGCTTAAGGCCGGGGCACAAGTGCGGGCTAGGCTTAAGGCCGGGGCACAAGTGCGGGCTAGGCTTAAGGCCTGGGCACAAGTGCGTGCTAGGCTCAAGGCCTGGGCACAAGTGCGGGCTAGGCTTAAGGCCTGGGCACAAGTGCGGGCTAGGCTTAAGGCAGGGGCACAAGTGCGGGCTAGGCTTAAGGCAGGGGCATAAGTGCGGGCTAGGATTAAGGCAGGGTCACAAGTGCGGGCTCGGCTTAAGGCAGGGGCACAAGTGCGGGTTCGGCTTAAGGCAGGGGCACTGGTGCGGGCTCGGCTTAAGGCCGGGGCACAAGTGCGGGCTCGGCTTAAGGCCGGGGCACAAGTGCGGGCTCGGCTTAAGGCCGGGGCACAAGTGCGGGCTCGGCTTAAGGCCGGGGCACAAGTGTGGGCTCGGCTTAAGGCCGGGGCACAAGTGCGGGCTCGGCTTAAGGCCGGGGCACAAGTGCGGGCTAGGCTTAAGGCCGGGGCACAAGTGCGGGCTAGGCTTAAGGCCAGGGCACAAGTGCGGGCTAGGCTTAAGGCCGGGGCACAAGTGCGGGCTAGGCTTAAGGCCTGGGCACAAGTGCGGGCTAAGCTTAAGGCCGGGGCACAAGTGCAGGCTAAGCTTAAGGCCGGGGCACAAGTGCGGGCTAGGCTTAAGGCCGGGGCACAAGTGCGGGCTAGGCTTAAGGCCTGGGCACAAGTGCGTGCTAGGCTTAAGGCCTGGGCACAAGTGCGGGCTAGGCTTAAGGCCTGGGAACAAGTGCGGGCTAGGCTTAAAGCCTGGGCACAAGTGCGGGCTAGGCTTAAGGCCTGGGCACAAGTGCGGGCTAGGCTTAAGGCAGGGGCACAAGTGCGGGCTAGGATCAAGGCAGGGGGCACAAGTGCGGGCTAGGCTTAAGGCCTGGGCACAAGTGCGGGCTAGGCTTAAGGCCTGGGCACAAGTGCAGTGCTGGCTAGGATCAAGGCAGGGGCCACAAGTGCCAGCTAGGCTTAAGGCATGGGCACAAGTGCCAGCCAGGCTTAAGGCCTGGGCACAAGTGCGGGCTAGGCTTAAGGCCTGGGCACAAGTGCGGGCTAGGCTTAAGGCCTGGGCACAAGAGCGGGCTAGGCTTAAGGCCGGGGCACAAGTGCGGGCTAGGCTTAAGGCCTGGGCACAAGTGCGGGCTAGGCTTACGGCCTGGGCACAAGTGCGGGCTAGGCTTTAGGCCTTGGCACAAGTGCGGGCTAGGCTTAAGGCCTGGGCACAAGTGCGGGCTAGGCTTAAGGCCTGGGCACAAGTGCGGGCTAGGCTTAAGGCCTGGGCAAAAGTGCGGGCTAGGCTTAAGGCCTGGGCACAAGTGCGGGCTAGGCTTAAGGCCTGGGCACAAGTGCGGGCTAGGCTTAAGGCCTTGGCACAAGTGCGGGCTAGGCTTAAGGCAGGGGCACAAGTGCGGGCTAGGCTTAAGGCTGGGGCACAAGTGCGGGCTAGGCTTAAGGCAGGGGCACAAGTGCGGGCTAGGATTAAGGCAGGGGCACAAGTGCGGGCTCGGCTTAAGGCAGGGGCACAAGTGCGGGTTCGGCTTAAGGCAAGGGCACTAGTGCGGGCTCGGCTTAAGGCCGGGGCACAAGTGCGGGCTCGGCTTAAAGCCGGGGCACAAGTGCGGGCTAGGCTTAAGGCCGGGGCACAAGTGCGGGCTAGGCTTAAGGCCTGGGCACAAGTGCGGGCTAAGCTTAAGGCCGGGGCACAAGTGCGGGCTAAGCTTAAGGCCGGGGCACAAGTGCGGGCTAGGCTTAAGGCCGGGGCACAAGTGCGGGCTACGCTTAAGGCCTGGGCACAAGTGCGTGCTAGGCTCAAGGCCTGGGCACAAGTGCGGGCTAGGCTTAAGGCAGGGGCACAAGTGCGGGCTAGGCTTAAGGCAGGGGCACAAGTGCGGGCTAGGCTTAAGGCAGGGGCACAAGTGCGGGCTAGGATTAAGGCAGGGGCACAAGTGCGGGCTCGGCTTAAGGCAGGGGCACAAGTGCGGGTTCGGCTTAAGGCAGGGGCACTGGTGCGGGCTCGGCTTAAGGCCGGGGCACAAGTGCGGGCTCGGCTTAAAGCCGGGGCACAAGTGCGGGCTCGGCTTAAGGCTGGGGCACAAGTGCGGGCTCGGCTTAAGGCCGGGGCACAAGTGTGGGCTCGGCTTAAGGCCGGGGCACAAGTGCGGGCTCGGCTTAAGGCCGGGGCACAAGTGCGGGCTAGGCTTAAGGCCGGGGCACAAGTGCGGGCTAGGCTTAAGGCCAGGGCACAAGTGTGGGCTAGGCTTAAGGCCGGGGCACAAGTGCGGGCTAGGCTTAAGGCCTGGGCACAAGTGCGGGCTAAGCTTAAGGCCGGGGCACAAGTGCGGGCTAGGCTTAAGGCCTGGGCACAAATGCGTGCTAGGCTTAAGGCCTGGGCACAAGTGCGGGCTAGGCTTAAGGCCTGGGCACAAGTGCGGGCTAGGCTTAAAGCCTGGGCACAAGTGCGGGCTAGGCTTAAGGCCTGGGCACAAGTGCGGGCTAGGCTTAAGGCAGGGGCACAAGTGCGGGCTAGGCTTAAGGCCTGGGCACAAGTGCGGGTTAGGCTTAAGGCCTGGGCACAAGTGCGGGCTAGGCTTAAGGCCTGGGCACAAGTGCGGGCAAGGCTTAAGGCCTGGGCACAAGTGCGGGCTAGGCTTAAGGCCTGGGCACAAGTGCGGGTTAGGCTTAAGGCCTGGGCACAAGTGCGGGCTAGGCTTAAGGCCTGGGCACAAGTGCGGGCAAGGCTTAAGGCCTGGGCACAAGTGCGGGCTAGGCTTAAGGCCTGGGCACAAGTGCAGGCTAGGCTTAAGGCCTGGGCACAAGTGCAGGCTAGGCTTAAGGCCTGGGCACAAGTGCAGTGCTGGCTAGGATCAAGGCAGGGGCCACAAGTGCCGGCTAGGCTTAAGGCATGGGCACAAGTGCTGGCTAGGATCAAGGCAGGAGGCACAAGTGCGGGCTAGGCTTAAGGCCTGGGCACAAGTGCGGGTGAGGCTTAAGGCCTGGGCACAAGTGCGGGCTAGGCTTAAGGCCTGGGCACAAGTGCGGGCTAAGCTTAAGGCCGGGGCACAAGTGCGGGCTAAGCTTAAGGCCGGGGCACAAGTGCGGGCTAGGCTTAAGGCCGGACCACAAGTGCGGGCTAGGCTTAAGGCCTGGGCACAAGTGCGGGCTAGGCTTAAGGCCTGGGCACAAGTGCGGGTTAGGCTTAAGGCCTGGGCACAAGTGCGGGTTAGGCTTAAGGCCTGGGCACAAGTGCGGGCTAGGCTTAAGGCCTGGGCACAAGTGCAGGCTAGGCTTAAGGCCTGGGCACAAGTGCAGGCTAGGCTTCAGGCCTGGGCACAAGTGCAGGCTAGGCTTAAGGCCTGGGCACAAGTGCAGTGCTGGCTAGGATCAAGGCAGGGGCCACAAGTGCCGGCTAGGCTTAAGGCATGGGCACAAGTGCCAGCCAGGCTTAAGGCCTGGGCACAAGTGCGGGCTAGGCTTAAGGCATGGGCACAAGTGCAGTGCTGGCCAGGATCAAGGCAGGGGGCACAAGTGCTGGCTAGGCTTAAGGCATTCAGCTAACTCTTTGCACTCTTTGCATAAAGGGTTAGGCACCCATAGGGGTGAAGAGCTAGCTTTCACCCCTCTACTCTGTACTTGGACATTTAGGACTAGATCCTTTGTTATACAGTGCGGAGCCTCTCCATAACCCCATGCTCCAAGCGACCAGGCACTTCTTGTCTGTCCTCCGTAAATGGGTAATGCCTTCTTCCCCAATTACAGTCGTGCATGCGCATTCAGACGGGACAAGAGCGAAGAGCGTAAAGCTGGCCCTATGTGCATAACCAACATGAAGCTGAAGACAAAAACAAACAAACAAGCATTCAAGGGGCTCAAAAGTGCAGGCTAGGCTTAAGGCCTGGGCACAAGTGCGGGTTAGGCTTAAGGCCTGGGCACAAGTGCTGGCTAGGATCAAGGCAGGGGGCACAAGTGTGGGCTAGGCTTAAGGCCTGGGCACAAGTGCGGGCTAGGCTTAAGGCCTGGGCACAAGTGCGAGCTAGGCTTAAGGCCTGGGCACAAGTGCGGGCTAGGCTTAAGGCCTGGGCACAAGTGCGGGCTAGGCTTAAGGCCTGGGCACAAGTGCGGGCTAGGCTTAAGGCCTGGGCACAAGTGCGGGCTAGGCTTAAGGCCTGGGCACAAGTGCGGGCTAGGCTTAAGGCCTGGGCACAAGTGCGGGCTAGGCTTAAGGCCTGGGCACAAGTGCGGGCTAGGCTTAAGGCCTGGGCACAAGTGCGGGCTAGGCTTAAGGCCTGGGCACAAGTGCGGGCTAGGCTTAACGCCTGGGCACAAGTGCGGGCTAGGCTTAAGGCCTGGGCACAAGTGCGGGCTAGGCTTAAGGCCTGGGCACAAGTGCGGGCTAGGCTTAAGGCCTGGGCACAAGTGCGGGCTAGGCTTAAGGCCTGGGCACAAGTGCGGGCTAGGCTTAAGGCCTGGGCACAAGTGCGGGCTAGGCTTAAGGCCTGGGCACAAGTGCGTGCTAGGCTTAAGGCCTGGGCACAAGTGCGGGCTAGGCTTAAGGCCTGGGCACAAGTGCGGGCTAGGCTTAAGGCCTGGGCACAAGTGCGGGCTAGGCTTAAGGCCTGGGCACAAGTGCGGGCTAGGCTTAAGGCAGGGGCACAAGTGCGGGCTAGGTTTAAGGCCTGGGCACAAGTGCGGGCTAGGCTTAAGGCCTGGGCACAAGTGCGGGCTAGGATCAAGGCAGGGGGCACAAGTGCGGGCTAGGATCAAGGCAGGGGGCACAAGTGCGGGCTAGGCTTAAGGCCTGGGCACAAGTGCGGGCTAGGCTTAAGGCCGGGGCACAAGTGCGGGCTAGGCTTAAGGCCGGGGCACAAGTGCGGGCTAGGCTTAAGGCCTGGGCACAAGTGCGGGCTAGGCTTAAGGCCTGGGCACAAGTGCGGGCTAAGCTTAAGGCCGGGGCACAAGTGCGGGCTAGGCTTAAGGCCGGGGCACAAGTGCGGGCTAGGCTTAAGGCCTGGGCACAAGTGCGGGCTAGGCTTACGGCCTGGGCACAAGTGCGGGCTAGGCTTTAGGCCTGGGCACAAGTGCGGGCTAGGCTTAAGGCCTGGGCACAAGTGCGGGCTAGGCTTAAGGCCTGGACACAAGTGCGGGCTAGGCTTAAGGCCTGGGCAAAAGTGCGGGCTAGGCTTAAGGCCTGGGCACAAGTGCGGGCTAGGCTTAAGGCCTGGGCACAAGTGCGGGCTAGGCTTAAGGCCTGGGCACAAGTGCGGGCTAGGCTTAAGGCAGGGGCACAAGTGCGGGCTAGGATTAAGGCTGGGGCACAAGTGCGGGCTAGGCTTAAGGCAGGGGCACAAGTGCGGGCTAGGATTAAGGCAGGGGCACAAGTGCGGGCTCGGCTTAAGGCAGGGGCACAAGTGCGGGTTCGGCTTAAGGCAAGTGCACTAGTGCGGGCTCGGCTTAAGGCCGGGGCACAAGTGCGGGCTCGGCTTAAGGTCGGGGCACAAGTGCGGGCTAGGCTTAAGGCCGGGGCACAAGTGCGGGCTAGGCTTAAGGCCTGGGCACAAGTGCGGGCTAAGCTTAAGGCCGGGGCACAAGTGCGGGCTAAGCTTAAGGCCGGGGCACAAGTGCGGGCTAGGCTTAAGGCCGGGGCACAAGTGCGGGCTAGGCTTAAGGCCTGGGCACAAGTGCGTGCTAGGCTCAAGGCCTGGGCACAAGTGCGGGCTAGGCTTAAGGCAGGGGCACAAGTGCGGGCTAGGCTTAAGGCAGGGGCACAAGTGCGGGCTAGGCTTAAGGCAGGGGCACAAGTGCGGGCTAGGATTAAGGCAGGGGCACAAGTGCGGGCTCGGCTTAAGGCAGGGGCACAAGTGCGGGTTCGGCTTAAGGCAGGGGCACTGGTGCGGGCTCGGCTTAAGGCCGGGGCACAAGTGCGGGCTCGGCTTAAGGCCGGGGCACAAGTGCGGGCTCGGCTTAAGGCCGGGGCACAAGTGCGGGCTCGGCTTAAGGCCGGGGCACAAGTGCGGGATAGGATCAAGGCAGGGGGCACAAGTGCAGGCTAGACTTAAGGCCTGGGCACAAGTGCAGGCTAGGCTTAAGGCCTGGGCACAAGTGCAGTGCTGGCTAGGATCAAGGCAGGGACCACAAGTGCCAGCTAGGCTTAAGGCATGGGCACAAGTGCGGGCTAGGCTTAAGGCCTGGGCACAAGTGCGGGCTAGGCTTAAGGCCTGGGCACAAGTGCGGGCTAGGCTTAAGGCCTGGGCACAAGTGCGGGCTAGGCTTAAGGCCTGGGCACAAGTGCGGGCTAGGCTTAAGGCCTGGGCACAAGTGCGGGCTAGGCTTAAGGCCTGGGCACAAGTGCGGGCTAGGCTTAAGGCCTGGGCACAAGTGTGGGCTAGGCTTAAGGCCTGGGCACAAGTGCGGGCTAGGCTTAAGGCCTGGGCACAAGTGAGGGCTTGGCTTAAGGCAGGGGCACAAGTGAGGGCTTGGATTCAGGCAGGGGCACAAGTGCGGGCTTGGCTTAAGGCAGGGGCACAAGTGCGGGCTCGACTTAAGACAGGGGCACAAGTACGGGCTCGGCTTAAGGCAAAGGCACAAGTGCGGGCTCGGCTAAAGGCAGGGGCACAAGTGCGGGCTCGGCTTAAGGCCTGGGCACAAGTGCAGTGCTGGCTAGGATCAAGGCAGGGGCCACAAGTGCCAGCTAGGCTTAAGGCCTGGGCACAAGTGCGGGCTAGGCTTAAGGCCTGGGCACAAGTGCGGGCTAGGATCAAGGCAGGGGGCACAAGTGCGGGCTAGGATCAAGGCAGGGGGCACAAGTGCGGGCTAGGCTTAAGGCCTGGGCACAAGTGCAGGCTAGGCTTAAGGCCTGGGCACAAGTGCAGGCTAGGCTTAAGGCCTGGGCACAAGTGCAGTGCTGGCTAGGATCAAGGCAGGGGCCACAAGTGCCAGCTAGGCTTAAGGCATGGGCACAAGTGTGGGCTAGGCTTAAGGCCTAGGCACAAGTGCGGGCTAGGCTTAAGGCCTGGGCACAAGTGCGGGCTAGGCTTAAGGCCTGGGCACAAGTGCGGGCTAGGCTTAAGACCTGAGCACAAGTGCGGGCTAGGCTTAAGGCCTGGGCACAAGTGCGGGCTAGAATCAAGGCAGGGGGCACAAGTGCGGGCTAGGATCAAGGCAGGGGGCACAAGTGCGGGCTAGGCTTAAGGCCTGGGCACAAGTGCAGGCTAGGCTTAAGGCCTGGGCACAAGTGCAGGCTAGGCTTAAGGCCTGGGCACAAGTGCAGTGCTGGCTAGGATCAAGGCAGGGGCCACAAGTGCCAGCTAGGCTTAAGGCATGGGCACAAGTGTGGGCTAGGCTTAAGGCCTAGGCACAAGTGCGGGCTAGGCTTAAGGCCTGGGCACAAGTGCAGGCTAGGCTTAAGGCCTGGGCACAAGTGCGGGCTGGGCTTAAGGCCTGGGCACAAGTGCTGACTAGGCTTAAGGCCTGGGCACAAGTGCGGGCTAGGCTTAAGGCCTGGGCACAAGTGCGGGCTAGGCTTAACGCCTGGGCACAAGTGCGGGCTAGGCTTAAGGCCTGGGAACAAGTGCGGGCTAGGCTTAAGGCCTGGGCACAAGTGCGGGCTAGGCTTAAGGCCTGAGCACAAGTGCGGGCTAGGCTTAAGGCCTGGGCACAAGTGCGGGCTTGGCTTAAGGCCTGGGCACAAGTGCGGGCTAGGCTTAAGGCCTGGGCACAAGTGCGGGCTAGGCTTAAGGCCTGGGCACAAGTGCGGGCTAGGCTTAAGGCCTGGGCACAAGTGCGGGCTAGGCTTAAGGCCTGGGCACAAGTGCGGGCTAGGCTTAAGGCCTGGGCACAAGTGCGGGCTAGGCTTAAGGCCTGGGCACAAGTGCGGGCTAGGCTTAAGGCCTGGGCACAAGTGCGGGCTAGGCTTAAGGCCTGGGCACAAGTGCGGGCTAGGATCAAGGCAGGGGGCAAAAGTGCGGGCCAGGCTTAAGGCCTGGGCACAAGTGCAGTGCTGGCTAGGATCAAGGCAGGGGCCACAAGTGCCAGTTAGGCTTAAGGCATGGGCACAAGTGCGGGCTAGGCTTAAGGCCTGGGCACAAGTGCGGGATAGGCTTAAGGCCTGGGCACAAGTGCGGGCTAGGCTTAAGGCCTGGGCACAAGTGCAGGCTTGGCTTAAGGCCTGGGCACAAGTGCGGGCTAGGCTTAAGGCCTGGGCATAAGTGCGGGCTAGGCTTAAGGCCTGGGCACAAGTGCGGGCTAGGCTTAATGCCTGGGCACAAGTGCGGGCTAGGCTTAAGGCCTGGGCACAAGTGCGGGATAGGCTTAAGGCAGGGGCACAACTGCGGGCTAGGTTTAAGGCCTGAGCACAAGTGCGGGCTAGGCTTAAGGCCTGGGCACAAGTGCGGGCTAGGATCAAGGCAGGGGGCACAAGTGCGGGCTAGGCTTAAGGCCTGGGCACAAGTGCAGTGCTGGCTAGGATTAAGGCAGGGGCCACAAGTGCCAGCTAGGCTTTAGGCATGGGCACAAGTGCGGGCTAGGCTTAAGGCCTGGGCACAAGTGCGGGCTAGGCTTTAGGCCTGGGCACAAGTGCGGGCTAGGCTTAAGGCAGGGGCACAAGTGCGGGCTAGGCTTAAGGCAGGGGCACAAGTGCGGGCTAGGCTTAAGGCAGGGGCACAAGTGTGGGCTTGGCTTAAGGCCTAGGCACAAGTGCGGGCTAGGCTTAAGGCCTGGGCACAAGTGCGGGCTAAGCTTAAGGCCGGGGCACAAGTGCGGGATAAGCTTAAGGCCGGGGCACAAGTGCAGGCTAGGCTTAAGGCCGGGGCACAAGTGCGGGCTAGGCTTAAGGCCTGGGCACAAGTGCGTGCTAGGCTTAAGGCCTGGGCACAAGTGCGGGCTAGGCTTAAGGCCTGGGCACAAGTGCGGGCTAGGTTTAAAGCCTGGGCACAAGTGCGGGCTAGGCTTAAGGCCTGGGCACAAGTGCGGGCTAGGCTTAAGGCAGGGGCACAAGTGCGGGCTAGGTTTAAGGCCTGGGCACAAGTGCGGGCTAGGCTTAAGGCCTGGGCACAAGTGTGGGCTAGGATCAAGGCAGGGGGCACAAGTGCGGGCTAGGCTTAAGGCCTGGGCACAAGTGCGGGCTAGGCTTAAGGCCTGGGCACAAGTGCGAGCTAGGCTTAAGGCCTGGGCACAAGTGCGGGCTAGGCTTAAGGCCTGGGCACAGGTGCGGGCTAGGCTTAAGGCCTGGGCACAAGTGCGGGCTAGGCTTAAGGCCTGGGCACAAGTGCGGGCTAGGCTTTAGGCCTGGGCACAAGTGCGGGCTAGGCTTAAGGCCTGGGCACAAGTGCGGGCTAGGCTTAAGGCCTGGGCACAAGTGCGGGCTAGGCTTAAGGCCTGGGCACAAGTGCGGGCTAGGCTTAAGGCCTGGGCACAAGTGCGGGCTAGGCTTAAGGCCTGGGCACAAGTGCGGGCTAGGCTTAAGGCCTGGGCACAAGTGCGGGCTAGGCTTAAGGCCTGGGCACAAGTGCGGGCTAGGCTTAAGGCCTGGGCACAAGTGCGGGCTAGGCTTAAGGCCTGGGCACAATTGCGGGCTAGGCTTAAGGCAGGGGCACAAGTGCGAGCTAGGCTTAAGGCAGGGGCACAAGTGCGGGCTCGGCTTAAGGCCTGGGCACAAGTGCGGGCTAGGCTTAAGGCCTGGGCACAAGTGCGGGCTAGGCTTAAGGCCTGGGCACAAGTGCGGGCTAGGCTTAAGGCCTGGGCACAAGTGCGGGCTAGGCTTAAGGCCTGGGCACAAGTGCGGGTTAGGCTTAAGGCCTGGGCACAAGTGCGGGCTAGGCTTAAGGCCTGGGCACAAGTGCGGGCTAGGCTTAAGGCCTGGGCACAAGTGCAGGCTAGGCTTAAGGCCTGGGCACAAGTGCAGGCTAGGCTTAAGGCCTGGGCACAAGTGCAGTGCTGGCTAGGATCAAGGCAGGGGCCACAAGTGCCGGCTAGGCTTAAGGCATGGGCACAAGTGCCAGCCAGGCTTAAGGCCTGGGCACAAGTGCGGGCTAGGCTTAAGGCCTGGGCACAAGTGCGGGCTAGGCTTACGGCATGGGCACAAGTGCAGTGCTGGCCAGGATCAAGGCAGGGGGCACAAGTGCTGGCTAGGCTTAAGGCATTCAGCTAACTCTTTGAACTCTTTGCATAAAGGGTTAGGCACCCATAGGGGTGAAGAGCTAGCTTTCACCCCTCTACTCTGTACTTGGACATTTAGGACTAGATCCTTTGTTGTACAGTGCGGAGCCTCTCCATAACCCCATGCTCCAAGCGACCAGGCACTTCTTGTCTGTCCTCCGTAAATGGGTAATGCCTTCTTCCCCAATTACAGTCGTGCATGCGCATTCAGACGGGACAAGAGCGAAGAGCGTAAAGCTGGCCCTATGTGCATAACCAACATGAAGCTGAAGACAAAAACAAACAAACAAGCATTCAAGGGGCTCAAAAGTGCAGGCTAGGCTTAAGGCCTGGGCACAAGTGCGGGCTAGGCTTAAGGCCTGGGCACAAGTGCTGGCTAGGATCAAGGCAGGGGGCACAAGTGCGGGCTAGGCTTAAGGCCTGGGCACAAGTGCGGGCTAGGCTTAAGGCCTGGGCACAAGTGCGAGCTAGGCTTAAGGCCTGGGCACAAGTGCGGGCTAGGCTTAAGGCCTGGGCACAAGTGCGGGCTAGGCTTAAGGCCTGGGCACAAGTGCGGGCTAGGCTTAAGGCCTGGGCACAAGTGCGGGCTAGGCTTAAGGCCTGGGCACAAGTGCGGGCTAGGCTTAAGGCCTGGGCACAAGTGCGGGCTAGGCTTAAGGCCTGGGCACAAGTGCGGGCTAGGCTTAAGGCCTGGGCACAAGTGCGGGCTAGGCTTAACGCCTGGGCACAAGTGCGGGCTAGGCTTAAGGCCTGGGCACAAGTGCGGGCTAGGCTTAAGGCCTGGGCACAAGTGCGGGCTAGGCTTAAGGCCTGGGCACAAGTGCGGGCTAGGCTTAAGGCCTGGGCACAAGTGCGGGCTAGGCTTAAGGCCTGGGCACAAGTGCGGGCTAGGCTTAAGGCCTGGGCACAAGTGCGTGCTAGGCTTAAGGCCTGGGCACAAGTGCGGGCTAGGCTTAAGGCCTGGGCACAAGTGCGGGCTAGGCTTAAGGCCTGGGCACAAGTGCGGGCTAGGCTTAAGGCCTGGGCACAAGTGCGGGCTAGGCTTAAGGCAGGGGCACAAGTGCGGGCTAGGTTTAAGGCCTGGGCACAAGTGCGGGCTAGGCTTAAGGCCTGGGCACAAGTGCGGGCTAGGATCAAGGCAGGGGGCACAAGTGCGGGCTAGGATCAAGGCAGGGGGCACAAGTGCAGGCTAGGCTTAAGGCCTGGGCACAAGTGCGGGCTAGGCTTAAGGCCGGGGCACAAGTGCGGGCTAGGCTTAAGGCCGGGGCACAAGTGCGGGCTAGGCTTAAGGCCTGGGCACAAGTGCAGCCTAGGCTTAAGGCCTGGGCACAAGTGCGGGCTAAGCTTAAGGCCGGGGCACAAGTGCGGGCTAGGCTTAAGGCCGGGGCACAAGTGCGGGCTAGGCTTAAGGCCTGGGCACAAGTGCGGGCTAGGCTTACGGCCTGGGCACAAGTGCGGGCTAGGCTTTAGGCCTGGGCACAAGTGCGGGCTAGGCTTAAGGCCTGGGCACAAGTGCGGGCTAGGCTTAAGGCCTGGGCACAAGTGCGGGCTAGGCTTAAGGCCTGGGCACAAGTGCGGGCTAGGCTTAAGGCAGGGGCACAAGTGCGGGCTAGGCTTAAGGCTGGGGCACAAGTGCGGGCTAGGCTTAAGGCAGGGGCACAAGTGCGGGCTAGGATTAAGGCAGGGGCACAAGTGCGGGCTCGGCATAAGGCAGGGGCACAAGTGCGGGTTCGGCTTAAGGCAAGTGCACTAGTGCGGGCTCGGCTTAAGGCCGGGGCACAAGTGCGGGCTCGGCTTAAGGCCGGGGCACAAGTGCGGGCTAGGCTTAAGGCCGGGGCACAAGTGCGGGCTAGGCTTAAGGCCTGGGCACAAGTGCGGGCTAAGCTTAAGGCCGGGGCACAAGTGCGGGCTAAGCTTAAGGCCGGGGCACAAGTGCGGGCTAGGCTTAAGGTCGGGGCACAAGTGCGGGCTAGGCTTAAGGCCTGGGCACAAGTGCGTGCTAGGCTCAAGGCCTGGGCACAAGTGCGGGCTAGGCTTAAGGCCGGGGCACAAGTGCGGGCTAGGCTTAAGGCCTGGGCACAAGTGCGGGCTAAGCTTAAGGCCGGGGCACAAGTGCGGGCTAAGCTTAAGGCCGGGGCACAAGTGCGGGCTAGGCTTAAGGCCGGGGCACAAGTGCGGGCTAGGCTTAAGGCCTGGGCACAAGTGCGTGCTAGGCTCAAGGCCTGGGCACAAGTGCGGGCTAGGCTTAAGGCAGGGGCACAAGTGCGGGCTAGGCTTAAGGCAGGGGCACAAGTGCGGGCTAGGCTTAAGGCAGGGGCACAAGTGCGGGCTAGGATTAAGGCAGGGGCACAAGTGCGGGCTCGGCTTAAGGCAGGGGCACAAGTGCGGGTTCGGCTTAAGGCAGGGGCACTGGTGCGGGCTCGGCTTAAGGCCGGGGCACAAGTGCGGGCTCGGCTTAAGGCCGGGGCACAAGTGCGGGCTCGGCTTAAGGCCGGGGCACAAGTGCGGGCTCGGCTTAAGGCCGGGGCACAAGTGTGGGCTCGGCTTAAGGCCGGGGCACAAGTGCGGGCTCGGCTTAAGGCCGGGGCACAAGTGCGGGCTAGGCTTAAGGCCGGGGCACAAGTGCGGGCTAGGCTTAAGGCCGGGGCACAAGTGCGGGCTAGGCTTAAGGCCAGGGCACAAGTGCGGGCTAGGCTTAAGGCCAGGGCACAAGTGCGGGCTAGGCTTAAGGCCGGGGCACAAGTGCGGGCTAGGCTTAAGGCCTGGGCACAAGTGCGGGCTAAGCTTAAGGCCGGGGCACAAGTGCGGGCTAAGCTTAAGGCCGGGGCACAAGTGCGGGCTAGGCTTAAGGCCGGGGCACAAGTGCGGGCTAGGCTTAAGGCCTGGGCACAAGTGCGTGCTAGGCTTAAGGCCTGGGCACAAGTGCGGGCTAGGCTTAAGGCCTGGGCACAAGTGCGGGCTAGGCTTAAAGCCTGGGCACAAGTGCGGGCTAGGCTTAAGGCCTGGGCACAAGTGCGGGCTAGGCTTAAGGCAGGGGCACAAGTGCGGGCTAGGATCAAGGCAGGGGGCACAAGTGCGGGCTAGGCTTAAGGCCTGGGCACAAGTGCGGGCTAGGCTTAAGGCCTGGGCACAAGTGCAGTGCTGGCTAGGATCAAGGCAGGGGCCACAAGTGCCAGCTAGGCTTAAGGCATGGGCACAAGTGCCAGCCAGGCTTAAGGCCTGGGCACAAGTGCGGGCTAGGCTTAAGGCCTGGGCACAAGTGCGGGCTAGGCTTAAGGCCTGGGCACAAGTGCGGGCTAAGCTTAAGGCCGGGGCACAAGTGCGGGCTAGGCTTAAGGCCGGGGCACAAGTGCGGGCTAGGCTTAAGGCCTGGGCACAAGTGCGGGCTAGGCTTACGGCCTGGGCACAAGTGCGGGCTAGGCTTTAGGCCTTGGCACAAGTGCGGGCTAGGCTTAAGGCCTGGGCACAAGTGCGGGCTAGGCTTAAGGCCTGGGCACAAGTGCGGGCTAGGCTTAAGGCCTAGGCACAAGTGCGGGCTAGGCTTAAGGCCTGGGCACAAGTGCGGGCTAGGCTTAAGGCAGGGGCACAAGTGCGGGCTAGGCTTAAGGCAGGGGCACAAGTGCGGGCTAGGATTAAGGCAGGGGCACAAGTGCGGGCTCGGCTTAAGGCAGGGGCACAAGTGCGGGTTCGGCTTAAGGCAGGGGCACTGGTGCGGGCTCGGCTTAAGGCCGGGGCACATGTGCGGGCTCGGCTTAAGGCCGGGGCACAAGTGCGGGCTCGGCTTAAGGCCGGGGCACAAGTGCGGGCTCGGCTTAAGGCCGGGGCACAAGTGCGGGCTCGGCTTAAGGCCGGGGCACAAGTGTGGGCTCGGCTTAAGGCCGGGGCACAAGTGCGGGCTCGGTTTAAGGCCGGGGCACAAGTGCGGGCTAGGCTTAAGGCCTGGGCACAAGTGCGGGCTAGGCTTACGGCCTGGGCACAAGTGCGGGCTAGGCTTTAGGCCTGGGCACAAGTGCGGGCTAGGCTTAAGGCCTGGGCACAAGTGCGGGCTAGGCTTAAGGCCTGGGCACAAGTGCGGGCTAGGCTTAAGGCCTGGGCAAAAGTGCGGGCTAGGCTTAAGGCCTGGGCACAAGTGCGGGCTAGGCTTAAGGCCTGGGCACAAGTGCGGGCTAGGCTTAAGGCCTGGGCACAAGTGCGGGCTAGGCTTAAGGCAGGGGCACAAGTGCGGGCTAGGCTTAAGGCTGGGGCACAAGTGCGAGCTAGGCTTAAGGCAGGGGCACAAGTGCGGGCTAGGATTAAGGCAGGGGCACAAGTGCGGGCTCGGCTTAAGGCAGGGGCACAAGTGCGGGTTCGGCTTAAGGCAAGGGCACTAGTGCGGGCTCAAATTAAGGCCGGGGCACAAGTGCGGGCTCGGCTTAAGGCCGGGGCACAAGTGCGGGCTAGGCTTAAGGCCGGGGCACAAGTGCGGGCTAGGCTTAAGGCCTGGGCACAAGTGCGGGCTAAGCTTAAGGCCGGGGCACAAGTGCGGGCTAAGCTTAAGGCCGGGGCACAAGTGCGGGCTAGGCTTAAGGCCGGGGCACAAGTGCGGGCTAGGCTTAAGGCCTGGGCACAAGTGCGTGCTAGGCTCAAGGCCTGGGCACAAGTGCGGGCTAGGCTTAAGGCCTGGGCACAAGTGCGGGCTAGGCTTAAGGCAGGGGCACAAGTGCGGGCTAGGCTTAAGGCAGGGTCACAAGTGCGGGCTCGGCTTAAGGCAGGGGCACAAGTGCGGGTTCGGCTTAAGGCCGGGGCACAAGTGCGGGCTCGGTTTAAGGCCGGGGCACAAGTGCGGGCTAGGCTTAAGGCCTGGGCACAAGTGCGGGCTAGGCTTACGGCCTGGGCACAAGTGCGGGCTAGGCTTTAGGCCTGGGCACAAGTGCGGGCTAGGCTTAAGGCCTGGGCACAAGTGCGGGCTAGGCTTAAGGCCTGGGCACAAGTGCGGGCTAGGCTTAAGGCCTGGGCAAAAGTGCGGGCTAGGCTTAAGGCCTGGGCACAAGTGCGGGCTAGGCTTAAGGCCTGGGCACAAGTGCGGGCTAGGCTTAAGGCCTGGGCACAAGTGCGGGCTAGGCTTAAGGCAGGGGCACAAGTGCGGGCTAGGCTTAAGGCTGGGGCACAAGTGCGAGCTAGGCTTAAGGCAGGGGCACAAGTGCGGGCTAGGATTAAGGCAGGGGCACAAGTGCGGGCTCGGCTTAAGGCAGGGGCACAAGTGCGGGTTCGGCTTAAGGCAAGGGCACTAGTGCGGGCTCAAATTAAGGCCGGGGCACAAGTGCGGGCTCGGCTTAAGGCCGGGGCACAAGTGCGGGCTAGGCTTAAGGCCGGGGCACAAGTGCGGGCTAGGCTTAAGGCCTGGGCACAAGTGCGGGCTAAGCTTAAGGCCGGGGCACAAGTGCGGGCTAAGCTTAAGGCCGGGGCACAAGTGCGGGCTAGGCTTAAGGCCGGGGCACAAGTGCGGGCTAGGCTTAAGGCCTGGGCACAAGTGCGTGCTAGGCTCAAGGCCTGGGCACAAGTGCGGGCTAGGCTTAAGGCCTGGGCACAAGTGCGGGCTAGGCTTAAGGCAGGGGCACAAGTGCGGGCTAGGCTTAAGGCAGGGGCATAAGTGCGGGCTAGGATTAAGGCAGGGTCACAAGTGCGGGCTCGGCTTAAGGCAGGGGCACAAGTGCGGGTTCGGCTTAAGGCAGGGGCACTGGTGCGGGCTCGGCTTAAGGCCGGGGCACAAGTGCGGGCTCGGCTTAAGGCCGGGGCACAAGTGCGGGCTCGGCTTAAGGCCGGGGCACAAGTGCGGGCTCGGCTTAAGGCCGGGGCACAAGTGTGGGCTCGGCTTAAGGCCGGGGCACAAGTGCGGGCTCGGCTTAAGGCCGGGGCACAAGTGCGGGCTAGGCTTAAGGCCGGGGCACAAGTGCGGGCTAGGCTTAAGGCCAGGGCACAAGTGCGGGCTAGGCTTAAGGCCGGGGCACAAGTGCGGGCTAGGCTTAAGGCCTGGGCACAAGTGCGGGCTAAGCTTAAGGCCGGGGCACAAGTGCAGGCTAAGCTTAAGGCCGGGGCACAAGTGCGGGCTAGGCTTAAGGCCGGGGCACAAGTGCGGGCTAGGCTTAAGGCCTGGGCACAAGTGCGTGCTAGGCTTAAGGCCTGGGCACAAGTGCGGGCTAGGCTTAAGGCCTGGGAACAAGTGCGGGCTAGGCTTAAAGCCTGGGCACAAGTGCGGGCTAGGCTTAAGGCCTGGGCACAAGTGCGGGCTAGGCTTAAGGCAGGGGCACAAGTGCGGGCTAGGATCAAGGCAGGGGGCACAAGTGCGGGCTAGGCTTAAGGCCTGGGCACAAGTGCGGGCTAGGCTTAAGGCCTGGGCACAAGTGCAGTGCTGGCTAGGATCAAGGCAGGGGCCACAAGTGCCAGCTAGGCTTAAGGCATGGGCACAAGTGCCAGCCAGGCTTAAGGCCTGGGCACAAGTGCGGGCTAGGCTTAAGGCCTGGGCACAAGTGCGGGCTAGGCTTAAGGCCTGGGCACAAGAGCGGGCTAGGCTTAAGGCCGGGGCACAAGTGCGGGCTAGGCTTAAGGCCTGGGCACAAGTGCGGGCTAGGCTTACGGCCTGGGCACAAGTGCGGGCTAGGCTTTAGGCCTTGGCACAAGTGCGGGCTAGGCTTAAGGCCTGGGCACAAGTGCGGGCTAGGCTTAAGGCCTGGGCACAAGTGCGGGCTAGGCTTAAGGCCTGGGCAAAAGTGCGGGCTAGGCTTAAGGCCTGGGCACAAGTGCGGGCTAGGCTTAAGGCCTGGGCACAAGTGCGGGCTAGGCTTAAGGCCTTGGCACAAGTGCGGGCTAGGCTTAAGGCAGGGGCACAAGTGCGGGCTAGGCTTAAGGCTGGGGCACAAGTGCGGGCTAGGCTTAAGGCAGGGGCACAAGTGCGGGCTAGGATTAAGGCAGGGGCACAAGTGCGGGCTCGGCTTAAGGCAGGGGCACAAGTGCGGGTTCGGCTTAAGGCAAGGGCACTAGTGCGGGCTCGGCTTAAGGCCGGGGCACAAGTGCGGGCTCGGCTTAAAGCCGGGGCACAAGTGCGGGCTAGGCTTAAGGCCGGGGCACAAGTGCGGGCTAGGCTTAAGGCCTGGGCACAAGTGCGGGCTAAGCTTAAGGCCGGGGCACAAGTGCGGGCTAAGCTTAAGGCCGGGGCACAAGTGCGGGCTAGGCTTAAGGCCGGGGCACAAGTGCGGGCTACGCTTAAGGCCTGGGCACAAGTGCGTGCTAGGCTCAAGGCCTGGGCACAAGTGCGGGCTAGGCTTAAGGCAGGGGCACAAGTGCGGGCTAGGCTTAAGGCAGGGGCACAAGTGCGGGCTAGGCTTAAGGCAGGGGCACAAGTGCGGGCTAGGATTAAGGCAGGGGCACAAGTGCGGGCTCGGCTTAAGGCAGGGGCACAAGTGCGGGTTCGGCTTAAGGCAGGGGCACTGGTGCGGGCTCGGCTTAAGGCCGGGGCACAAGTGCGGGCTCGGCTTAAAGCCGGGGCACAAGTGCGGGCTCGGCTTAAGGCTGGGGCACAAGTGCGGGCTCGGCTTAAGGCCGGGGCACAAGTGTGGGCTCGGCTTAAGGCCGGGGCACAAGTGCGGGCTCGGCTTAAGGCCGGGGCACAAGTGCGGGCTAGGCTTAAGGCCGGGGCACAAGTGCGGGCTAGGCTTAAGGCCAGGGCACAAGTGTGGGCTAGGCTTAAGGCCGGGGCACAAGTGCGGGCTAGGCTTAAGGCCTGGGCACAAGTGCGGGCTAAGCTTAAGGCCGGGGCACAAGTGCGGGCTAGGCTTAAGGCCTGGGCACAAATGCGTGCTAGGCTTAAGGCCTGGGCACAAGTGCGGGCTAGGCTTAAGGCCTGGGCACAAGTGCGGGCTAGGCTTAAAGCCTGGGCACAAGTGCGGGCTAGGCTTAAGGCCTGGGCACAAGTGCGGGCTAGGCTTAAGGCAGGGGCACAAGTGCGGGCTAGGCTTAAGGCCTGGGCACAAGTGCGGGTTAGGCTTAAGGCCTGGGCACAAGTGCGGGCTAGGCTTAAGGCCTGGGCACAAGTGCGGGCAAGGCTTAAGGCCTGGGCACAAGTGCGGGCTAGGCTTAAGGCCTGGGCACAAGTGCGGGTTAGGCTTAAGGCCTGGGCACAAGTGCGGGCTAGGCTTAAGGCCTGGGCACAAGTGCGGGCAAGGCTTAAGGCCTGGGCACAAGTGCGGGCTAGGCTTAAGGCCTGGGCACAAGTGCAGGCTAGGCTTAAGGCCTGGGCACAAGTGCAGGCTAGGCTTAAGGCCTGGGCACAAGTGCAGTGCTGGCTAGGATCAAGGCAGGGGCCACAAGTGCCGGCTAGGCTTAAGGCATGGGCACAAGTGCTGGCTAGGATCAAGGCAGGAGGCACAAGTGCGGGCTAGGCTTAAGGCCTGGGCACAAGTGCGGGTGAGGCTTAAGGCCTGGGCACAAGTGCGGGCTAGGCTTAAGGCCTGGGCACAAGTGCGGGCTAAGCTTAAGGCCGGGGCACAAGTGCGGGCTAAGCTTAAGGCCGGGGCACAAGTGCGGGCTAGGCTTAAGGCCGGACCACAAGTGCGGGCTAGGCTTAAGGCCTGGGCACAAGTGCGGGCTAGGCTTAAGGCCTGGGCACAAGTGCGGGTTAGGCTTAAGGCCTGGGCACAAGTGCGGGTTAGGCTTAAGGCCTGGGCACAAGTGCGGGCTAGGCTTAAGGCCTGGGCACAAGTGCAGGCTAGGCTTAAGGCCTGGGCACAAGTGCAGGCTAGGCTTCAGGCCTGGGCACAAGTGCAGGCTAGGCTTAAGGCCTGGGCACAAGTGCAGTGCTGGCTAGGATCAAGGCAGGGGCCACAAGTGCCGGCTAGGCTTAAGGCATGGGCACAAGTGCCAGCCAGGCTTAAGGCCTGGGCACAAGTGCGGGCTAGGCTTAAGGCATGGGCACAAGTGCAGTGCTGGCCAGGATCAAGGCAGGGGGCACAAGTGCTGGCTAGGCTTAAGGCATTCAGCTAACTCTTTGCACTCTTTGCATAAAGGGTTAGGCACCCATAGGGGTGAAGAGCTAGCTTTCACCCCTCTACTCTGTACTTGGACATTTAGGACTAGATCCTTTGTTATACAGTGCGGAGCCTCTCCATAACCCCATGCTCCAAGCGACCAGGCACTTCTTGTCTGTCCTCCGTAAATGGGTAATGCCTTCTTCCCCAATTACAGTCGTGCATGCGCATTCAGACGGGACAAGAGCGAAGAGCGTAAAGCTGGCCCTATGTGCATAACCAACATGAAGCTGAAGACAAAAACAAACAAACAAGCATTCAAGGGGCTCAAAAGTGCAGGCTAGGCTTAAGGCCTGGGCACAAGTGCGGGTTAGGCTTAAGGCCTGGGCACAAGTGCTGGCTAGGATCAAGGCAGGGGGCACAAGTGTGGGCTAGGCTTAAGGCCTGGGCACAAGTGCGGGCTAGGCTTAAGGCCTGGGCACAAGTGCGAGCTAGGCTTAAGGCCTGGGCACAAGTGCGGGCTAGGCTTAAGGCCTGGGCACAAGTGCGGGCTAGGCTTAAGGCCTGGGCACAAGTGCGGGCTAGGCTTAAGGCCTGGGCACAAGTGCGGGCTAGGCTTAAGGCCTGGGCACAAGTGCGGGCTAGGCTTAAGGCCTGGGCACAAGTGCGGGCTAGGCTTAAGGCCTGGGCACAAGTGCGGGCTAGGCTTAAGGCCTGGGCACAAGTGCGGGCTAGGCTTAAGGCCTGGGCACAAGTGCGGGCTAGGCTTAACGCCTGGGCACAAGTGCGGGCTAGGCTTAAGGCCTGGGCACAAGTGCGGGCTAGGCTTAAGGCCTGGGCACAAGTGCGGGCTAGGCTTAAGGCCTGGGCACAAGTGCGGGCTAGGCTTAAGGCCTGGGCACAAGTGCGGGCTAGGCTTAAGGCCTGGGCACAAGTGCGGGCTAGGCTTAAGGCCTGGGCACAAGTGCGTGCTAGGCTTAAGGCCTGGGCACAAGTGCGGGCTAGGCTTAAGGCCTGGGCACAAGTGCGGGCTAGGCTTAAGGCCTGGGCACAAGTGCGGGCTAGGCTTAAGGCCTGGGCACAAGTGCGGGCTAGGCTTAAGGCAGGGGCACAAGTGCGGGCTAGGTTTAAGGCCTGGGCACAAGTGCGGGCTAGGCTTAAGGCCTGGGCACAAGTGCGGGCTAGGATCAAGGCAGGGGGCACAAGTGCGGGCTAGGATCAAGGCAGGGGGCACAAGTGCGGGCTAGGCTTAAGGCCTGGGCACAAGTGCGGGCTAGGCTTAAGGCCGGGGCACAAGTGCGGGCTAGGCTTAAGGCCGGGGCACAAGTGCGGGCTAGGCTTAAGGCCTGGGCACAAGTGCGGGCTAGGCTTAAGGCCTGGGCACAAGTGCGGGCTAAGCTTAAGGCCGGGGCACAAGTGCGGGCTAGGCTTAAGGCCGGGGCACAAGTGCGGGCTAGGCTTAAGGCCTGGGCACAAGTGCGGGCTAGGCTTACGGCCTGGGCACAAGTGCGGGCTAGGCTTTAGGCCTGGGCACAAGTGCGGGCTAGGCTTAAGGCCTGGGCAAAAGTGCGGGCTAGGCTTAAGGCCTGGGCACAAGTGCGGGCTAGGCTTAAGGCCTGGGCACAAGTGCGGGCTAGGCTTAAGGCCTTGGCACAAGTGCGGGCTAGGCTTAAGGCAGGGGCACAAGTGCGGGCTAGGCTTAAGGCTGGGGCACAAGTGCGGGCTAGGCTTAAGGCAGGGGCACAAGTGCGGGCTAGGATTAAGGCAGGGGCACAAGTGCGGGCTCGGCTTAAGGCAGGGGCACAAGTGCGGGTTCGGCTTAAGGCAAGGGCACTAGTGCGGGCTCGGCTTAAGGCCGGGGCACAAGTGCGGGCTCGGCTTAAAGCCGGGGCACAAGTGCGGGCTAGGCTTAAGGCCGGGGCACAAGTGCGGGCTAGGCTTAAGGCCTGGGCACAAGTGCGGGCTAAGCTTAAGGCCGGGGCACAAGTGCGGGCTAAGCTTAAGGCCGGGGCACAAGTGCGGGCTAGGCTTAAGGCCGGGGCACAAGTGCGGGCTACGCTTAAGGCCTGGGCACAAGTGCGTGCTAGGCTCAAGGCCTGGGCACAAGTGCGGGCTAGGCTTAAGGCAGGGGCACAAGTGCGGGCTAGGCTTAAGGCAGGGGCACAAGTGCGGGCTAGGCTTAAGGCAGGGGCACAAGTGCGGGCTAGGATTAAGGCAGGGGCACAAGTGCGGGCTCGGCTTAAGGCAGGGGCACAAGTGCGGGTTCGGCTTAAGGCAGGGGCACTGGTGCGGGCTCGGCTTAAGGCCGGGGCACAAGTGCGGGCTCGGCTTAAAGCCGGGGCACAAGTGCGGGCTCGGCTTAAGGCTGGGGCACAAGTGCGGGCTCGGCTTAAGGCCGGGGCACAAGTGTGGGCTCGGCTTAAGGCCGGGGCACAAGTGCGGGCTCGGCTTAAGGCCGGGGCACAAGTGCGGGCTAGGCTTAAGGCCGGGGCACAAGTGCGGGCTAGGCTTAAGGCCAGGGCACAAGTGTGGGCTAGGCTTAAGGCCGGGGCACAAGTGCGGGCTAGGCTTAAGGCCTGGGCACAAGTGCGGGCTAAGCTTAAGGCCGGGGCACAAGTGCGGGCTAGGCTTAAGGCCTGGGCACAAATGCGTGCTAGGCTTAAGGCCTGGGCACAAGTGCGGGCTAGGCTTAAGGCCTGGGCACAAGTGCGGGCTAGGCTTAAAGCCTGGGCACAAGTGCGGGCTAGGCTTAAGGCCTGGGCACAAGTGCGGGCTAGGCTTAAGGCAGGGGCACAAGTGCGGGCTAGGCTTAAGGCCTGGGCACAAGTGCGGGTTAGGCTTAAGGCCTGGGCACAAGTGCGGGCTAGGCTTAAGGCCTGGGCACAAGTGCGGGCAAGGCTTAAGGCCTGGGCACAAGTGCGGGCTAGGCTTAAGGCCTGGGCACAAGTGCGGGTTAGGCTTAAGGCCTGGGCACAAGTGCGGGCTAGGCTTAAGGCCTGGGCACAAGTGCGGGCAAGGCTTAAGGCCTGGGCACAAGTGCGGGCTAGGCTTAAGGCCTGGGCACAAGTGCAGGCTAGGCTTAAGGCCTGGGCACAAGTGCAGGCTAGGCTTAAGGCCTGGGCACAAGTGCAGTGCTGGCTAGGATCAAGGCAGGGGCCACAAGTGCCGGCTAGGCTTAAGGCATGGGCACAAGTGCTGGCTAGGATCAAGGCAGGAGGCACAAGTGCGGGCTAGGCTTAAGGCCTGGGCACAAGTGCGGGTGAGGCTTAAGGCCTGGGCACAAGTGCGGGCTAGGCTTAAGGCCTGGGCACAAGTGCGGGCTAAGCTTAAGGCCGGGGCACAAGTGCGGGCTAAGCTTAAGGCCGGGGCACAAGTGCGGGCTAGGCTTAAGGCCGGACCACAAGTGCGGGCTAGGCTTAAGGCCTGGGCACAAGTGCGGGCTAGGCTTAAGGCCTGGGCACAAGTGCGGGTTAGGCTTAAGGCCTGGGCACAAGTGCGGGTTAGGCTTAAGGCCTGGGCACAAGTGCGGGCTAGGCTTAAGGCCTGGGCACAAGTGCAGGCTAGGCTTAAGGCCTGGGCACAAGTGCAGGCTAGGCTTCAGGCCTGGGCACAAGTGCAGGCTAGGCTTAAGGCCTGGGCACAAGTGCAGTGCTGGCTAGGATCAAGGCAGGGGCCACAAGTGCCGGCTAGGCTTAAGGCATGGGCACAAGTGCCAGCCAGGCTTAAGGCCTGGGCACAAGTGCGGGCTAGGCTTAAGGCATGGGCACAAGTGCAGTGCTGGCCAGGATCAAGGCAGGGGGCACAAGTGCTGGCTAGGCTTAAGGCATTCAGCTAACTCTTTGCACTCTTTGCATAAAGGGTTAGGCACCCATAGGGGTGAAGAGCTAGCTTTCACCCCTCTACTCTGTACTTGGACATTTAGGACTAGATCCTTTGTTATACAGTGCGGAGCCTCTCCATAACCCCATGCTCCAAGCGACCAGGCACTTCTTGTCTGTCCTCCGTAAATGGGTAATGCCTTCTTCCCCAATTACAGTCGTGCATGCGCATTCAGACGGGACAAGAGCGAAGAGCGTAAAGCTGGCCCTATGTGCATAACCAACATGAAGCTGAAGACAAAAACAAACAAACAAGCATTCAAGGGGCTCAAAAGTGCAGGCTAGGCTTAAGGCCTGGGCACAAGTGCGGGTTAGGCTTAAGGCCTGGGCACAAGTGCTGGCTAGGATCAAGGCAGGGGGCACAAGTGTGGGCTAGGCTTAAGGCCTGGGCACAAGTGCGGGCTAGGCTTAAGGCCTGGGCACAAGTGCGAGCTAGGCTTAAGGCCTGGGCACAAGTGCGGGCTAGGCTTAAGGCCTGGGCACAAGTGCGGGCTAGGCTTAAGGCCTGGGCACAAGTGCGGGCTAGGCTTAAGGCCTGGGCACAAGTGCGGGCTAGGCTTAAGGCCTGGGCACAAGTGCGGGCTAGGCTTAAGGCCTGGGCACAAGTGCGGGCTAGGCTTAAGGCCTGGGCACAAGTGCGGGCTAGGCTTAAGGCCTGGGCACAAGTGCGGGCTAGGCTTAAGGCCTGGGCACAAGTGCGGGCTAGGCTTAACGCCTGGGCACAAGTGCGGGCTAGGCTTAAGGCCTGGGCACAAGTGCGGGCTAGGCTTAAGGCCTGGGCACAAGTGCGGGCTAGGCTTAAGGCCTGGGCACAAGTGCGGGCTAGGCTTAAGGCCTGGGCACAAGTGCGGGCTAGGCTTAAGGCCTGGGCACAAGTGCGGGCTAGGCTTAAGGCCTGGGCACAAGTGCGTGCTAGGCTTAAGGCCTGGGCACAAGTGCGGGCTAGGCTTAAGGCCTGGGCACAAGTGCGGGCTAGGCTTAAGGCCTGGGCACAAGTGCGGGCTAGGCTTAAGGCCTGGGCACAAGTGCGGGCTAGGCTTAAGGCAGGGGCACAAGTGCGGGCTAGGTTTAAGGCCTGGGCACAAGTGCGGGCTAGGCTTAAGGCCTGGGCACAAGTGCGGGCTAGGATCAAGGCAGGGGGCACAAGTGCGGGCTAGGATCAAGGCAGGGGGCACAAGTGCGGGCTAGGCTTAAGGCCTGGGCACAAGTGCGGGCTAGGCTTAAGGCCGGGGCACAAGTGCGGGCTAGGCTTAAGGCCGGGGCACAAGTGCGGGCTAGGCTTAAGGCCTGGGCACAAGTGCGGGCTAGGCTTAAGGCCTGGGCACAAGTGCGGGCTAAGCTTAAGGCCGGGGCACAAGTGCGGGCTAGGCTTAAGGCCGGGGCACAAGTGCGGGCTAGGCTTAAGGCCTGGGCACAAGTGCGGGCTAGGCTTACGGCCTGGGCACAAGTGCGGGCTAGGCTTTAGGCCTGGGCACAAGTGCGGGCTAGGCTTAAGGCCTGGGCACAAGTGCGGGCTAGGCTTAAGGCCTGGACACAAGTGCGGGCTAGGCTTAAGGCCTGGGCAAAAGTGCGGGCTAGGCTTAAGGCCTGGGCACAAGTGCGGGCTAGGCTTAAGGCCTGGGCACAAGTGCGGGCTAGGCTTAAGGCCTGGGCACAAGTGCGGGCTAGGCTTAAGGCAGGGGCACAAGTGCGGGCTAGGATTAAGGCTGGGGCACAAGTGCGGGCTAGGCTTAAGGCAGGGGCACAAGTGCGGGCTAGGATTAAGGCAGGGGCACAAGTGCGGGCTCGGCTTAAGGCAGGGGCACAAGTGCGGGTTCGGCTTAAGGCAAGTGCACTAGTGCGGGCTCGGCTTAAGGCCGGGGCACAAGTGCGGGCTCGGCTTAAGGTCGGGGCACAAGTGCGGGCTAGGCTTAAGGCCGGGGCACAAGTGCGGGCTAGGCTTAAGGCCTGGGCACAAGTGCGGGCTAAGCTTAAGGCCGGGGCACAAGTGCGGGCTAAGCTTAAGGCCGGGGCACAAGTGCGGGCTAGGCTTAAGGCCGGGGCACAAGTGCGGGCTAGGCTTAAGGCCTGGGCACAAGTGCGTGCTAGGCTCAAGGCCTGGGCACAAGTGCGGGCTAGGCTTAAGGCAGGGGCACAAGTGCGGGCTAGGCTTAAGGCAGGGGCACAAGTGCGGGCTAGGCTTAAGGCAGGGGCACAAGTGCGGGCTAGGATTAAGGCAGGGGCACAAGTGCGGGCTCGGCTTAAGGCAGGGGCACAAGTGCGGGTTCGGCTTAAGGCAGGGGCACTGGTGCGGGCTCGGCTTAAGGCCGGGGCACAAGTGCGGGCTCGGCTTAAGGCCGGGGCACAAGTGCGGGCTCGGCTTAAGGCCGGGGCACAAGTGCGGGCTCGGCTTAAGGCCGGGGCACAAGTGCGGGATAGGATCAAGGCAGGGGGCACAAGTGCAGGCTAGACTTAAGGCCTGGGCACAAGTGCAGGCTAGGCTTAAGGCCTGGGCACAAGTGCAGTGCTGGCTAGGATCAAGGCAGGGACCACAAGTGCCAGCTAGGCTTAAGGCATGGGCACAAGTGCGGGCTAGGCTTAAGGCCTGGGCACAAGTGCGGGCTAGGCTTAAGGCCTGGGCACAAGTGCGGGCTAGGCTTAAGGCCTGGGCACAAGTGCGGGCTAGGCTTAAGGCCTGGGCACAAGTGCGGGCTAGGCTTAAGGCCTGGGCACAAGTGCGGGCTAGGCTTAAGGCCTGGGCACAAGTGCGGGCTAGGCTTAAGGCCTGGGCACAAGTGTGGGCTAGGCTTAAGGCCTGGGCACAAGTGCGGGCTAGGCTTAAGGCCTGGGCACAAGTGAGGGCTTGGCTTAAGGCAGGGGCACAAGTGAGGGCTTGGATTCAGGCAGGGGCACAAGTGCGGGCTTGGCTTAAGGCAGGGGCACAAGTGCGGGCTCGACTTAAGACAGGGGCACAAGTACGGGCTCGGCTTAAGGCAAAGGCACAAGTGCGGGCTCGGCTAAAGGCAGGGGCACAAGTGCGGGCTCGGCTTAAGGCCTGGGCACAAGTGCAGTGCTGGCTAGGATCAAGGCAGGGGCCACAAGTGCCAGCTAGGCTTAAGGCCTGGGCACAAGTGCGGGCTAGGCTTAAGGCCTGGGCACAAGTGCGGGCTAGGATCAAGGCAGGGGGCACAAGTGCGGGCTAGGATCAAGGCAGGGGGCACAAGTGCGGGCTAGGCTTAAGGCCTGGGCACAAGTGCAGGCTAGGCTTAAGGCCTGGGCACAAGTGCAGGCTAGGCTTAAGGCCTGGGCACAAGTGCAGTGCTGGCTAGGATCAAGGCAGGGGCCACAAGTGCCAGCTAGGCTTAAGGCATGGGCACAAGTGTGGGCTAGGCTTAAGGCCTAGGCACAAGTGCGGGCTAGGCTTAAGGCCTGGGCACAAGTGCGGGCTAGGCTTAAGGCCTGGGCACAAGTGCGGGCTAGGCTTAAGACCTGAGCACAAGTGCGGGCTAGGCTTAAGGCCTGGGCACAAGTGCGGGCTAGAATCAAGGCAGGGGGCACAAGTGCGGGCTAGGATCAAGGCAGGGGGCACAAGTGCGGGCTAGGCTTAAGGCCTGGGCACAAGTGCAGGCTAGGCTTAAGGCCTGGGCACAAGTGCAGGCTAGGCTTAAGGCCTGGGCACAAGTGCAGTGCTGGCTAGGATCAAGGCAGGGGCCACAAGTGCCAGCTAGGCTTAAGGCATGGGCACAAGTGTGGGCTAGGCTTAAGGCCTAGGCACAAGTGCGGGCTAGGCTTAAGGCCTGGGCACAAGTGCAGGCTAGGCTTAAGGCCTGGGCACAAGTGCGGGCTGGGCTTAAGGCCTGGGCACAAGTGCTGACTAGGCTTAAGGCCTGGGCACAAGTGCGGGCTAGGCTTAAGGCCTGGGCACAAGTGCGGGCTAGGCTTAACGCCTGGGCACAAGTGCGGGCTAGGCTTAAGGCCTGGGAACAAGTGCGGGCTAGGCTTAAGGCCTGGGCACAAGTGCGGGCTAGGCTTAAGGCCTGAGCACAAGTGCGGGCTAGGCTTAAGGCCTGGGCACAAGTGCGGGCTTGGCTTAAGGCCTGGGCACAAGTGCGGGCTAGGCTTAAGGCCTGGGCACAAGTGCGGGCTAGGCTTAAGGCCTGGGCACAAGTGCGGGCTAGGCTTAAGGCCTGGGCACAAGTGCGGGCTAGGCTTAAGGCCTGGGCACAAGTGCGGGCTAGGCTTAAGGCCTGGGCACAAGTGCGGGCTAGGCTTAAGGCCTGGGCACAAGTGCGGGCTAGGCTTAAGGCCTGGGCACAAGTGCGGGCTAGGCTTAAGGCCTGGGCACAAGTGCGGGCTAGGATCAAGGCAGGGGGCAAAAGTGCGGGCCAGGCTTAAGGCCTGGGCACAAGTGCAGTGCTGGCTAGGATCAAGGCAGGGGCCACAAGTGCCAGTTAGGCTTAAGGCATGGGCACAAGTGCGGGCTAGGCTTAAGGCCTGGGCACAAGTGCGGGATAGGCTTAAGGCCTGGGCACAAGTGCGGGCTAGGCTTAAGGCCTGGGCACAAGTGCAGGCTTGGCTTAAGGCCTGGGCACAAGTGCGGGCTAGGCTTAAGGCCTGGGCATAAGTGCGGGCTAGGCTTAAGGCCTGGGCACAAGTGCGGGCTAGGCTTAATGCCTGGGCACAAGTGCGGGCTAGGCTTAACGCCTGGGCACAAGTGCGGGATAGGCTTAAGGCAGGGGCACAACTGCGGGCTAGGTTTAAGGCCTGAGCACAAGTGCGGGCTAGGCTTAAGGCCTGGGCACAAGTGCGGGCTAGGATCAAGGCAGGGGGCACAAGTGCGGGCTAGGCTTAAGGCCTGGGCACAAGTGCAGTGCTGGCTAGGATTAAGGCAGGGGCCACAAGTGCCAGCTAGGCTTTAGGCATGGGCACAAGTGCGGGCTAGGCTTAAGGCCTGGGCACAAGTGCGGGCTAGGCTTTAGGCCTGGGCACAAGTGCGGGCTAGGCTTAAGGCAGGGGCACAAGTGCGGGCTAGGCTTAAGGCAGGGGCACAAGTGCGGGCTAGGCTTAAGGCAGGGGCACAAGTGTGGGCTTGGCTTAAGGCCTAGGCACAAGTGCGGGCTAGGCTTAAGGCCTGGGCACAAGTGCGGGCTAAGCTTAAGGCCGGGGCACAAGTGCGGGATAAGCTTAAGGCCGGGGCACAAGTGCAGGCTAGGCTTAAGGCCGGGGCACAAGTGCGGGCTAGGCTTAAGGCCTGGGCACAAGTGCGTGCTAGGCTTAAGGCCTGGGCACAAGTGCGGGCTAGGCTTAAGGCCTGGGCACAAGTGCGGGCTAGGTTTAAAGCCTGGGCACAAGTGCGGGCTAGGCTTAAGGCCTGGGCACAAGTGCGGGCTAGGCTTAAGGCAGGGGCACAAGTGCGGGCTAGGTTTAAGGCCTGGGCACAAGTGCGGGCTAGGCTTAAGGCCTGGGCACAAGTGTGGGCTAGGATCAAGGCAGGGGGCACAAGTGCGGGCTAGGCTTAAGGCCTGGGCACAAGTGCGGGCTAGGCTTAAGGCCTGGGCACAAGTGCGAGCTAGGCCTAAGGCCTGGGCACAAGTGCGGGCTAGGCTTAAGGCCTGGGCACAGGTGCGGGCTAGGCTTAAGGCCTGGGCACAAGTGCGGGCTAGGCTTAAGGCCTGGGCACAAGTGCGGGCTAGGCTTTAGGCCTGGGCACAAGTGCGGGCTAGGCTTAAGGCCTGGGCACAAGTGCGGGCTAGGCTTAAGGCCTGGGCACAAGTGCGGGCTAGGCTTAAGGCCTGGGCACAAGTGCGGGCTAGGCTTAAGGCCTGGGCACAAGTGCGGGCTAGGCTTAAGGCCTGGGCACAAGTGCGGGCTAGGCTTAAGGCCTGGGCACAAGTGCGGGCTAGGCTTAAGGCCTGGGCACAAGTGCGGGCTAGGCTTAAGGCCTGGGCACAAGTGCGGGCTAGGCTTAAGGCCTGGGCACAATTGCGGGCTAGGCTTAAGGCAGGGGCACAAGTGCGAGCTAGGCTTAAGGCAGGGGCACAAGTGCGGGCTCGGCTTAAGGCCTGGGCACAAGTGCGGGCTAGGCTTAAGGCCTGGGCACAAGTGCGGGCTAGGCTTAAGGCCTGGGCACAAGTGCGGGCTAGGCTTAAGGCCTGGGCACAAGTGCGGGCTAGGCTTAAGGCCTGGGCACAAGTGCGGGTTAGGCTTAAGGCCTGGGCACAAGTGCGGGCTAGGCTTAAGGCCTGGGCACAAGTGCGGGCTAGGCTTAAGGCCTGGGCACAAGTGCAGGCTAGGCTTAAGGCCTGGGCACAAGTGCAGGCTAGGCTTAAGGCCTGGGCACAAGTGCAGTGCTGGCTAGGATCAAGGCAGGGGCCACAAGTGCCGGCTAGGCTTAAGGCATGGGCACAAGTGCCAGCCAGGCTTAAGGCCTGGGCACAAGTGCGGGCTAGGCTTAAGGCCTGGGCACAAGTGCGGGCTAGGCTTACGGCATGGGCACAAGTGCAGTGCTGGCCAGGATCAAGGCAGGGGGCACAAGTGCTGGCTAGGCTTAAGGCATTCAGCTAACTCTTTGAACTCTTTGCATAAAGGGTTAGGCACCCATAGGGGTGAAGAGCTAGCTTTCACCCCTCTACTCTGTACTTGGACATTTAGGACTAGATCCTTTGTTGTACAGTGCGGAGCCTCTCCATAACCCCATGCTCCAAGCGACCAGGCACTTCTTGTCTGTCCTCCGTAAATGGGTAATGCCTTCTTCCCCAATTACAGTCGTGCATGCGCATTCAGACGGGACAAGAGCGAAGAGCGTAAAGCTGGCCCTATGTGCATAACCAACATGAAGCTGAAGACAAAAACAAACAAACAAGCATTCAAGGGGCTCAAAAGTGCAGGCTAGGCTTAAGGCCTGGGCACAAGTGCGGGCTAGGCTTAAGGCCTGGGCACAAGTGCTGGCTAGGATCAAGGCAGGGGGCACAAGTGCGGGCTAGGCTTAAGGCCTGGGCACAAGTGCGGGCTAGGCTTAAGGCCTGGGCACAAGTGCGAGCTAGGCTTAAGGCCTGGGCACAAGTGCGGGCTAGGCTTAAGGCCTGGGCACAAGTGCGGGCTAGGCTTAAGGCCTGGGCACAAGTGCGGGCTAGGCTTAAGGCCTGGGCACAAGTGCGGGCTAGGCTTAAGGCCTGGGCACAAGTGCGGGCTAGGCTTAAGGCCTGGGCACAAGTGCGGGCTAGGCTTAAGGCCTGGGCACAAGTGCGGGCTAGGCTTAAGGCCTGGGCACAAGTGCGGGCTAGGCTTAAGGCCTGGGCACAAGTGCGGGCTAGGCTTAACGCCTGGGCACAAGTGCGGGCTAGGCTTAAGGCCTGGGCACAAGTGCGGGCTAGGCTTAAGGCCTGGGCACAAGTGCGGGCTAGGCTTAAGGCCTGGGCACAAGTGCGGGCTAGGCTTAAGGCCTGGGCACAAGTGCGGGCTAGGCTTAAGGCCTGGGCACAAGTGCGGGCTAGGCTTAAGGCCTGGGCACAAGTGCGTGCTAGGCTTAAGGCCTGGGCACAAGTGCGGGCTAGGCTTAAGGCCTGGGCACAAGTGCGGGCTAGGCTTAAGGCCTGGGCACAAGTGCGGGCTAGGCTTAAGGCCTGGGCACAAGTGCGGGCTAGGCTTAAGGCAGGGGCACAAGTGCGGGCTAGGTTTAAGGCCTGGGCACAAGTGCGGGCTAGGCTTAAGGCCTGGGCACAAGTGCGGGCTAGGATCAAGGCAGGGGGCACAAGTGCGGGCTAGGATCAAGGCAGGGGGCACAAGTGCGGGCTAGGCTTAAGGCCTGGGCACAAGTGCGGGCTAGGCTTAAGGCAGGGGCACAAGTGCGGGCTAGGCTTAAGGCAGGGGCACAAGTGTGGGCTTGGCTTAAGGCCTAGGCACAAGTGCGGGCTAGGCTTAAGGCCTGGGCACAAGTGCGGGCTAAGCTTAAGGCCGGGGCACAAGTGCGGGATAAGCTTAAGGCCGGGGCACAAGTGCAGGCTAGGCTTAAGGCCGGGGCACAAGTGCGGGCTAGGCTTAAGGCCTGGGCACAAGTGCGTGCTAGGCTTAAGGCCTGGGCACAAGTGCGGGCTAGGCTTAAGGCCTGGGCACAAGTGCGGGCTAGGTTTAAAGCCTGGGCACAAGTGCGGGCTAGGCTTAAGGCCTGGGCACAAGTGCGGGCTAGGCTTAAGGCAGGGGCACAAGTGCGGGCTAGGTTTAAGGCCTGGGCACAAGTGCGGGCTAGGCTTAAGGCCTGGGCACAAGTGTGGGCTAGGATCAAGGCAGGGGGCACAAGTGCGGGCTAGGCTTAAGGCCTGGGCACAAGTGCGGGCTAGGCTTAAGGCCTGGGCACAAGTGCGAGCTAGGCTTAAGGCCTGGGCACAAGTGCGGGCTAGGCTTAAGGCCTGGGCACAGGTGCGGGCTAGGCTTAAGGCCTGGGCACAAGTGCGGGCTAGGCTTAAGGCCTGGGCACAAGTGCGGGCTAGGCTTTAGGCCTGGGCACAAGTGCGGGCTAGGCTTAAGGCCTGGGCACAAGTGCGGGCTAGGCTTAAGGCCTGGGCACAAGTGCGGGCTAGGCTTAAGGCCTGGGCACAAGTGCGGGCTAGGCTTAAGGCCTGGGCACAAGTGCGGGCTAGGCTTAAGGCCTGGGCACAAGTGCGGGCTAGGCTTAAGGCCTGGGCACAAGTGCGGGCTAGGCTTAAGGCCTGGGCACAAGTGCGGGCTAGGCTTAAGGCCTGGGCACAAGTGCGGGCTAGGCTTAAGGCCTGGGCACAATTGCGGGCTAGGCTTAAGGCAGGGGCACAAGTGCGAGCTAGGCTTAAGGCAGGGGCACAAGTGCGGGCTCGGCTTAAGGCCTGGGCACAAGTGCGGGCTAGGCTTAAGGCCTGGGCACAAGTGCGGGCTAGGCTTAAGGCCTGGGCACAAGTGCGGGCTAGGCTTAAGGCCTGGGCACAAGTGCGGGCTAGGCTTAAGGCCTGGGCACAAGTGCGGGTTAGGCTTAAGGCCTGGGCACAAGTGCGGGCTAGGCTTAAGGCCTGGGCACAAGTGCGGGCTAGGCTTAAGGCCTGGGCACAAGTGCAGGCTAGGCTTAAGGCCTGGGCACAAGTGCAGGCTAGGCTTAAGGCCTGGGCACAAGTGCAGTGCTGGCTAGGATCAAGGCAGGGGCCACAAGTGCCGGCTAGGCTTAAGGCATGGGCACAAGTGCCAGCCAGGCTTAAGGCCTGGGCACAAGTGCGGGCTAGGCTTAAGGCCTGGGCACAAGTGCGGGCTAGGCTTACGGCATGGGCACAAGTGCAGTGCTGGCCAGGATCAAGGCAGGGGGCACAAGTGCTGGCTAGGCTTAAGGCATTCAGCTAACTCTTTGAACTCTTTGCATAAAGGGTTAGGCACCCATAGGGGTGAAGAGCTAGCTTTCACCCCTCTACTCTGTACTTGGACATTTAGGACTAGATCCTTTGTTGTACAGTGCGGAGCCTCTCCATAACCCCATGCTCCAAGCGACCAGGCACTTCTTGTCTGTCCTCCGTAAATGGGTAATGCCTTCTTCCCCAATTACAGTCGTGCATGCGCATTCAGACGGGACAAGAGCGAAGAGCGTAAAGCTGGCCCTATGTGCATAACCAACATGAAGCTGAAGACAAAAACAAACAAACAAGCATTCAAGGGGCTCAAAAGTGCAGGCTAGGCTTAAGGCCTGGGCACAAGTGCGGGCTAGGCTTAAGGCCTGGGCACAAGTGCTGGCTAGGATCAAGGCAGGGGGCACAAGTGCGGGCTAGGCTTAAGGCCTGGGCACAAGTGCGGGCTAGGCTTAAGGCCTGGGCACAAGTGCGAGCTAGGCTTAAGGCCTGGGCACAAGTGCGGGCTAGGCTTAAGGCCTGGGCACAAGTGCGGGCTAGGCTTAAGGCCTGGGCACAAGTGCGGGCTAGGCTTAAGGCCTGGGCACAAGTGCGGGCTAGGCTTAAGGCCTGGGCACAAGTGCGGGCTAGGCTTAAGGCCTGGGCACAAGTGCGGGCTAGGCTTAAGGCCTGGGCACAAGTGCGGGCTAGGCTTAAGGCCTGGGCACAAGTGCGGGCTAGGCTTAAGGCCTGGGCACAAGTGCGGGCTAGGCTTAACGCCTGGGCACAAGTGCGGGCTAGGCTTAAGGCCTGGGCACAAGTGCGGGCTAGGCTTAAGGCCTGGGCACAAGTGCGGGCTAGGCTTAAGGCCTGGGCACAAGTGCGGGCTAGGCTTAAGGCCTGGGCACAAGTGCGGGCTAGGCTTAAGGCCTGGGCACAAGTGCGGGCTAGGCTTAAGGCCTGGGCACAAGTGCGTGCTAGGCTTAAGGCCTGGGCACAAGTGCGGGCTAGGCTTAAGGCCTGGGCACAAGTGCGGGCTAGGCTTAAGGCCTGGGCACAAGTGCGGGCTAGGCTTAAGGCCTGGGCACAAGTGCGGGCTAGGCTTAAGGCAGGGGCACAAGTGCGGGCTAGGTTTAAGGCCTGGGCACAAGTGCGGGCTAGGCTTAAGGCCTGGGCACAAGTGCGGGCTAGGATCAAGGCAGGGGGCACAAGTGCGGGCTAGGATCAAGGCAGGGGGCACAAGTGCGGGCTAGGCTTAAGGCCTGGGCACAAGTGCGGGCTAGGCTTAAGGCCGGGGCACAAGTGCGGGCTAGGCTTAAGGCCGGGGCACAAGTGCGGGCTAGGCTTAAGGCCTGGGCACAAGTGCGGGCTAGGCTTAAGGCCTGGGCACAAGTGCGGGCTAAGCTTAAGGCCGGGGCACAAGTGCGGGCTAGGCTTAAGGCCGGGGCACAAGTGCGGGCTAGGCTTAAGGCCTGGGCACAAGTGCGGGCTAGGCTTACGGCCTGGGCACAAGTGCGGGCTAGGCTTTAGGCCTGGGCACAAGTGCGGGCTAGGCTTAAGGCCTGGGCACAAGTGCGGGCTAGGCTTAAGGCCTGGACACAAGTGCGGGCTAGGCTTAAGGCCTGGGCAAAAGTGCGGGCTAGGCTTAAGGCCTGGGCACAAGTGCGGGCTAGGCTTAAGGCCTGGGCACAAGTGCGGGCTAGGCTTAAGGCCTGGGCACAAGTGCGGGCTAGGCTTAAGGCAGGGGCACAAGTGCGGGCTAGGCTTAAGGCTGGGGCACAAGTGCGGGCTAGGCTTAAGGCAGGGGCACAAGTGCGGGCTAGGATTAAGGCAGGGGCACAAGTGCGGGCTCGGCTTAAGGCAGGGGCACAAGTGCGGGTTCGGCTTAAGGCAAGTGCACTAGTGCGGGCTCGGCTTAAGGCCGGGGCACAAGTGCGGGCTCGGCTTAAGGTCGGGGCACAAGTGCGGGCTAGGCTTAAGGCCGGGGCACAAGTGCGGGCTAGGCTTAAGGCCTGGGCACAAGTGCGGGCTAAGCTTAAGGCCGGGGCACAAGTGCGGGCTAAGCTTAAGGCCGGGGCACAAGTGCGGGCTAGGCTTAAGGCCGGGGCACAAGTGCGGGCTAGGCTTAAGGCCTGGGCACAAGTGCGTGCTAGGCTCAAGGCCTGGGCACAAGTGCGGGCTAGGCTTAAGGCAGGGGCACAAGTGCGGGCTAGGCTTAAGGCAGGGGCACAAGTGCGGGCTAGGCTTAAGGCAGGGGCACAAGTGCGGGCTAGGATTAAGGCAGGGGCACAAGTGCGGGCTCGGCTTAAGGCAGGGGCACAAGTGCGGGTTCGGCTTAAGGCAGGGGCACTGGTGCGGGCTCGGCTTAAGGCCGGGGCACAAGTGCGGGCTCGGCTTAAGGCCGGGGCACAAGTGCGGGCTCGGCTTAAGGCCGGGGCACAAGTGCGGGCTCGGCTTAAGGCCGGGGCACAAGTGCGGGATAGGATCAAGGCAGGGGGCACAAGTGCAGGCTAGACTTAAGGCCTGGGCACAAGTGCAGGCTAGGCTTAAGGCCTGGGCACAAGTGCAGTGCTGGCTAGGATCAAGGCAGGGACCACAAGTGCCAGCTAGGCTTAAGGCATGGGCACAAGTGCGGGCTAGGCTTAAGGCCTGGGCACAAGTGCGGGCTAGGCTTAAGGCCTGGGCACAAGTGCGGGCTAGGCTTAAGGCCTGGGCACAAGTGCGGGCTAGGCTTAAGGCCTGGGCACAAGTGCGGGCTAGGCTTAAGGCCTGGGCACAAGTGCGGGCTAGGCTTAAGGCCTGGGCACAAGTGCGGGCTAGGCTTAAGGCCTGGGCACAAGTGTGGGCTAGGCTTAAGGCCTGGGCACAAGTGCGGGCTAGGCTTAAGGCCTGGGCACAAGTGAGGGCTTGGCTTAAGGCAGGGGCACAAGTGAGGGCTTGGATTCAGGCAGGGGCACAAGTGCGGGCTTGGCTTAAGGCAGGGGCACAAGTGCGGGCTCGACTTAAGACAGGGGCACAAGTACGGGCTCGGCTTAAGGCAAAGGCACAAGTGCGGGCTCGGCTAAAGGCAGGGGCACAAGTGCGGGCTCGGCTTAAGGCCTGGGCACAAGTGCAGTGCTGGCTAGGATCAAGGCAGGGGCCACAAGTGCCAGCTAGGCTTAAGGCCTGGGCACAAGTGCGGGCTAGGCTTAAGGCCTGGGCACAAGTGCGGGCTAGGATCAAGGCAGGGGGCACAAGTGCGGGCTAGGATCAAGGCAGGGGGCACAAGTGCGGGCTAGGCTTAAGGCCTGGGCACAAGTGCAGGCTAGGCTTAAGGCCTGGGCACAAGTGCAGGCTAGGCTTAAGGCCTGGGCACAAGTGCAGTGCTGGCTAGGATCAAGGCAGGGGCCACAAGTGCCAGCTAGGCTTAAGGCATGGGCACAAGTGTGGGCTAGGCTTAAGGCCTAGGCACAAGTGCGGGCTAGGCTTAAGGCCTGGGCACAAGTGCGGGCTAGGCTTAAGGCCTGGGCACAAGTGCGGGCTAGGCTTAAGGCCTGGGCACAAGTGCGGGCTAGGCTTAAGGCCTGGGCACAAGTGCGGGCTAGAATCAAGGCAGGGGGCACAAGTGCGGGCTAGGATCAAGGCAGGGGGCACAAGTGCGGGCTAGGCTTAAGGCCTGGGCACAAGTGCAGGCTAGGCTTAAGGCCTGGGCACAAGTGCAGGCTAGGCTTAAGGCCTGGGCACAAGTGCAGTGCTGGCTAGGATCAAGGCAGGGGCCACAAGTGCCAGCTAGGCTTAAGGCATGGGCACAAGTGTGGGCTAGGCTTAAGGCCTAGGCACAAGTGCGGGCTAGGCTTAAGGCCTGGGCACAAGTGCAGGCTAGGCTTAAGGCCTGGGCACAAGTGCGGGCTGGGCTTAAGGCCTGGGCACAAGTGCTGACTAGGCTTAAGGCCTGGGCACAAGTGCGGGCTAGGCTTAAGGCCTGGGCACAAGTGCGGGCTAGGCTTGACGCCTGGGCACAAGTGCGGGCTAGGCTTAAGGCCTGGGAACAAGTGCGGGCTAGGCTTAAGGCCTGGGCACAAGTGCGGGCTAGGCTTAAGGCCTGGGCACAAGTGCGGGCTAGGCTTAAGGCCTGGGCACAAGTGCGGGCTTGGCTTAAGGCCTGGGCACAAGTGCGGGCTAGGCTTAAGGCCTGGGCACAAGTGCGGGCTAGGCTTAAGGCCTGGGCACAAGTGCGGGCTAGGCTTAAGGCCTGGGCACAAGTGCGGGCTAGGCTTAAGGCCTGGGCACAAGTGCGGGCTAGGCTTAAGGCCTGGGCACAAGTGCGGGCTAGGCTTAAGGCCTGGGCACAAGTGCGGGCTAGGCTTAAGGCCTGGGCACAAGTGCGGGCTAGGCTTAAGGCCTGGGCACAAGTGCGGGCTAGGATCAAGGCAGGGGGCAAAAGTGCGGGCCAGGCTTAAGGCCTGGGCACAAGTGCAGTGCTGGCTAGGATCAAGGCAGGGGCCACAAGTGCCAGTTAGGCTTAAGGCATGGGCACAAGTGCGGGCTAGGCTTAAGGCCTGGGCACAAGTGCGGGATAGGCTTAAGGCCTGGGCACAAGTGCGGGCTAGGCTTAAGGCCTGGGCACAAGTGCAGGCTTGGCTTAAGGCCTGGGCACAAGTGCGGGCTAGGCTTAAGGCCTGGGCATAAGTGCGGGCTAGGCTTAAGGCCTGGGCACAAGTGCGGGCTAGGCTTAATGCCTGGGCACAAGTGCGGGCTAGGCTTAAGGCCTGGGCACAAGTGCGGGATAGGCTTAAGGCAGGGGCACAACTGCGGGCTAGGTTTAAGGCCTGAGCACAAGTGCGGGCTAGGCTTAAGGCCTGGGCACAAGTGCGGGCTAGGATCAAGGCAGGGGGCACAAGTGCGGGCTAGGCTTAAGGCCTGGGCACAAGTGCAGTGCTGGCTAGGATTAAGGCAGGGGCCACAAGTGCCAGCTAGGCTTTAGGCATGGGCACAAGTGCGGGCTAGGCTTAAGGCCTGGGCACAAGTGCGGGCTAGGCTTTAGGCCTGGGCACAAGTGCGGGCTAGGCTTAAGGCAGGGGCACAAGTGCGGGCTAGGCTTAAGGCAGGGGCACAAGTGCGGGCTAGGCTTAAGGCAGGGGCACAAGTGTGGGCTTGGCTTAAGGCCTAGGCACAAGTGCGGGCTAGGCTTAAGGCCTGGGCACAAGTGCGGGCTAAGCTTAAGGCCGGGGCACAAGTGCGGGATAAGCTTAAGGCCGGGGCACAAGTGCAGGCTAGGCTTAAGGCCGGGGCACAAGTGCGGGCTAGGCTTAAGGCCTGGGCACAAGTGCGTGCTAGGCTTAAGGCCTGGGCAAAAGTGCGGGCTAGGCTTAAGGCCTGGGCACAAGTGCGGGCTAGGTTTAAAGCCTGGGCACAAGTGCGGGCTAGGCTTAAGGCCTGGGCACAAGTGCGGGCTAGGCTTAAGGCAGGGGCACAAGTGCGGGCTAGGTTTAAGGCCTGGGCACAAGTGCGGGCTAGGCTTAAGGCCTGGGCACAAGTGCGGGCTAGGATCAAGGCAGGGGGCACAAGTGCGGGCTAGGCTTAAGGCCTGGGCACAAGTGCGGGCTAGGCTTAAGGCCTGGGCACAAGTGCGAGCTAGGCTTAAGGCCTGGGCACAAGTGCGGGCTAGGCTTAAGGCCTGGGCACAGGTGCGGGCTAGGCTTAAGGCCTGGGCACAAGTGCGGGCTAGGCTTAAGGCCTGGGCACAAGTGCGGGCTAGGCTTTAGGCCTGGGCACAAGTGCGGGCTAGGCTTAAGGCCTGGGCACAAGTGCGGGCTAGGCTTAAGGCCTGGGCACAAGTGCGGGCTAGGCTTAAGGCCTGGGCACAAGTGCGGGCTAGGCTTAAGGCCTGGGCACAAGTGCGGGCTAGGCTTAAGGCCTGGGCACAAGTTGGGGCTAGGCTTAAGGCCTGGGCACAAGTGCGGGCTAGGCTTAAGGCCTGGGCACAAGTGCGGGCTAGGCTTAAGGCCTGGGCACAAGTGCGGGCTAGGCTTAAGGCCTGGGCACAATTGCGGGCTAGGCTTAAGGCAGGGGCACAAGTGCGAGCTAGGCTTAAGGCAGGGGCACAAGTGCGGGCTCGGCTTAAGGCCTGGGCACAAGTGCGGGCTAGGCTTAAGGCCTGGGCACAAGTGCGGGCTAGGCTTAAGGCCTGGGCACAAGTGCGGGCTAGGCTTAAGGCCTGGGCACAAGTGTGGGCTAGGCTTAAGGCCTGGGCACAAGTGCGGGCTAGGCTTAAGGCCTGGGCACAAGTGAGGGCTTGGCTTAAGGCAGGGGCACAAGTGAGGGCTTGGATTCAGGCAGGGGCACAAGTGCGGGCTTGGCTTAAGGCAGGGGCACAAGTGCGGGCTCGACTTAAGACAGGGGCACAAGTACGGGCTCGGCTTAAGGCAAAGGCACAAGTGCGGGCTCGGCTAAAGGCAGGGGCACAAGTGCGGGCTCGGCTTAAGGCCTGGGCACAAGTGCAGTGCTGGCTAGGATCAAGGCAGGGGCCACAAGTGCCAGCTAGGCTTAAGGCCTGGGCACAAGTGCGGGCTAGGCTTAAGGCCTGGGCACAAGTGCGGGCTAGGATCAAGGCAGGGGGCACAAGTGCGGGCTAGGATCAAGGCAGGGGGCACAAGTGCGGGCTAGGCTTAAGGCCTGGGCACAAGTGCAGGCTAGGCTTAAGGCCTGGGCACAAGTGCAGGCTAGGCTTAAGGCCTGGGCACAAGTGCAGTGCTGGCTAGGATCAAGGCAGGGGCCACAAGTGCCAGCTAGGCTTAAGGCATGGGCACAAGTGTGGGCTAGGCTTAAGGCCTAGGCACAAGTGCGGGCTAGGCTTAAGGCCTGGGCACAAGTGCGGGCTAGGCTTAAGGCCTGGGCACAAGTGCGGGCTAGGCTTAAGGCCTGGGCACAAGTGCGGGCTAGGCTTAAGGCCTGGGCACAAGTGCGGGCTAGAATCAAGGCAGGGGGCACAAGTGCGGGCTAGGATCAAGGCAGGGGGCACAAGTGCGGGCTAGGCTTAAGGCCTGGGCACAAGTGCAGGCTAGGCTTAAGGCCTGGGCACAAGTGCAGGCTAGGCTTAAGGCCTGGGCACAAGTGCAGTGCTGGCTAGGATCAAGGCAGGGGCCACAAGTGCCAGCTAGGCTTAAGGCATGGGCACAAGTGTGGGCTAGGCTTAAGGCCTAGGCACAAGTGCGGGCTAGGCTTAAGGCCTGGGCACAAGTGCAGGCTAGGCTTAAGGCCTGGGCACAAGTGCGGGCTGGGCTTAAGGCCTGGGCACAAGTGCTGACTAGGCTTAAGGCCTGGGCACAAGTGCGGGCTAGGCTTAAGGCCTGGGCACAAGTGCGGGCTAGGCTTGACGCCTGGGCACAAGTGCGGGCTAGGCTTAAGGCCTGGGAACAAGTGCGGGCTAGGCTTAAGGCCTGGGCACAAGTGCGGGCTAGGCTTAAGGCCTGGGCACAAGTGCGGGCTAGGCTTAAGGCCTGGGCACAAGTGCGGGCTTGGCTTAAGGCCTGGGCACAAGTGCGGGCTAGGCTTAAGGCCTGGGCACAAGTGCGGGCTAGGCTTAAGGCCTGGGCACAAGTGCGGGCTAGGCTTAAGGCCTGGGCACAAGTGCGGGCTAGGCTTAAGGCCTGGGCACAAGTGCGGGCTAGGCTTAAGGCCTGGGCACAAGTGCGGGCTAGGCTTAAGGCCTGGGCACAAGTGCGGGCTAGGCTTAAGGCCTGGGCACAAGTGCGGGCTAGGCTTAAGGCCTGGGCACAAGTGCGGGCTAGGATCAAGGCAGGGGGCAAAAGTGCGGGCCAGGCTTAAGGCCTGGGCACAAGTGCAGTGCTGGCTAGGATCAAGGCAGGGGCCACAAGTGCCAGTTAGGCTTAAGGCATGGGCACAAGTGCGGGCTAGGCTTAAGGCCTGGGCACAAGTGCGGGATAGGCTTAAGGCCTGGGCACAAGTGCGGGCTAGGCTTAAGGCCTGGGCACAAGTGCAGGCTTGGCTTAAGGCCTGGGCACAAGTGCGGGCTAGGCTTAAGGCCTGGGCATAAGTGCGGGCTAGGCTTAAGGCCTGGGCACAAGTGCGGGCTAGGCTTAATGCCTGGGCACAAGTGCGGGCTAGGCTTAAGGCCTGGGCACAAGTGCGGGATAGGCTTAAGGCAGGGGCACAACTGCGGGCTAGGTTTAAGGCCTGAGCACAAGTGCGGGCTAGGCTTAAGGCCTGGGCACAAGTGCGGGCTAGGATCAAGGCAGGGGGCACAAGTGCGGGCTAGGCTTAAGGCCTGGGCACAAGTGCAGTGCTGGCTAGGATTAAGGCAGGGCCACAAGTGCCAGCTAGGCTTTAGGCATGGGCACAAGTGCGGGCTAGGCTTAAGGCCTGGGCACAAGTGCGGGCTAGGCTTTAGGCCTGGGCACAAGTGCGGGCTAGGCTTAAGGCAGGGGCACAAGTGCGGGCTAGGCTTAAGGCAGGGGCACAAGTGCGGGCTAGGCTTAAGGCAGGGGCACAAGTGTGGGCTTGGCTTAAGGCCTAGGCACAAGTGCGGGCTAGGCTTAAGGCCTGGGCACAAGTGCGGGCTAAGCTTAAGGCCGGGGCACAAGTGCGGGATAAGCTTAAGGCCGGGGCACAAGTGCAGGCTAGGCTTAAGGCCGGGGCACAAGTGCGGGCTAGGCTTAAGGCCTGGGCACAAGTGCGTGCTAGGCTTAAGGCCTGGGCAAAAGTGCGGGCTAGGCTTAAGGCCTGGGCACAAGTGCGGGCTAGGTTTAAAGCCTGGGCACAAGTGCGGGCTAGGCTTAAGGCCTGGGCACAAGTGCGGGCTAGGCTTAAGGCAGGGGCACAAGTGCGGGCTAGGTTTAAGGCCTGGGCACAAGTGCGGGCTAGGCTTAAGGCCTGGGCACAAGTGCGGGCTAGGATCAAGGCAGGGGCACAAGTGCGGGCTAGGCTTAAGGCCTGGGCACAAGTGCGGGCTAGGCTTAAGGCCTGGGCACAAGTGCGAGCTAGGCTTAAGGCCTGGGCACAAGTGCGGGCTAGGCTTAAGGCCTGGGCACAGGTGCGGGCTAGGCTTAAGGCCTGGGCACAAGTGCGGGCTAGGCTTAAGGCCTGGGCACAA